>NC_134269.1:6388836-6688836 GCF_031893055.1 Leptodactylus fuscus
TGACAATGGCACTATATACCAGTAGCAAAAATTGTGGGTGCACGTAACCCCCATATATTCTTTGAATTCCCAGTGAGACAATGGCACTATATAACCAGTAGCAAAAATTGTGGGTGCACGTAACCCCAATATATTCTTTGAATTCTTAGTGAGACAATGGCACTATATACCAGTAGCAAAAAATGTGGGTGCACGTAACCCCCATATATTCTTTGAATTCCCAGTGAGACAATGGCACTATATACCAGTAGCAAAAATTGTGGGTGCACGTAACCCCAATATATTCTTTGATTTCCCAGTCAGACAATAACACTATATACCAGTAGCAAAAATTGTGGGTGCACGTAACCCCAATATATTCTTTGAATTACCAGTCAGAAACTGGCACTATATACCAGTAGCAAAAATTGTGGGTGCACGTAACCCCCATATATTCTTTGAATTCCCAGTGAGACAATGGCACTATATACCAGTAGCAAAAATTGTGGGGTGCACATAACCCCAATATATTCTTTGAATTCGCAGTCAGACAATGGCACTATATACCAGTAGCAAAAATTGTGGGTGCACGTAACCCCCATATATTCTTTGAATTCCCAGTGAGACAATGGCACTATATAACAGTAGCAAAAATTGTGGGTGCACATAACCCCAATATATTCTTTGAATTCCCAGTGAGACAATGGCACTATATACCAGTAGTAAAAATTGTGGGTGCACATAACCCCAATATATTCTTTGAATTCCCAGTCAGACAATGGCACTATATACCAGTAGCAAAAATTGTGGGTGCACGTAACCCCCATATATTCTTTGAATTCCCACTGAGACAATGGCACTATATACCAGTAGCAAAAATTGTGGGTGCACGTAACCCCAATATATTCTTTGAATTACCAGTCAGAAACTGGCACTATATGGCAGTAGCAAGAAATGAGGGTATTTATAACCCCAATATATTCTTTGAATTACCAGTCAGAAACTGGCACTATATGGCAGTAGCAAGAAATGAGGGTATTTGTAACCCCAATATATTCTTTGAATTCCCAGTCAGACAATGGCACTATATACCAGTAGCAAAAATTGTGGAGTGAACATGACCCCAATATATTCTTTGAATTCCCAGTGAGACAATGGCACTATATACCAGTAGCAAAAATTGTGGGTGCACGTAACCCCAATATATTCTTTGAATTCTTAGTGAGACAATGGCACTATATACCAGTAGCAAAAATTGTGGGTGCACATAACCCCAATATATTCTTTGAATTTCCAGTGAGACAATGGCACTATATACCAGTAGCAAAAATTGTGGGTGCACGTAACCCCAATATATTCTTTGAATTCTTAGTGAGACAATGGCACTATATACCAGTAGCAAAAATTGTGGGTGCACGTAACCCCAATATATTCTTTGATTTCTTAGTGAGACAATGGCACTATATACCAGTAGCAAAAATTGTGGGTGCACGTTACCCCAATATATTCTTTGAATTACCAGTCAGAAACTGGCACTATATACCAGTAGCAAAAATTGTGGGTGCACGTAACCCCAATATATTCTTTGAATTCCCAGTGAGACAATGGCACTATATACCAGTAGCAATAATTGTGGGTGCACGTAACCCCAATATATTCTTTGAATTCCCAGTGAGACAATGGCACTATATACCAGTAGCAATAATTGTGGGTGCACGTAACCCCCATATATTCTTTGAATTCCCAGTGAGACAATGGCACTATATACCAGTAGCAAAAATTGTGGGTGCACGTAACCCCAATATATTCTTTGAATTCTTAGTGAGACAATGGCACTATATACCAGTAGCAAAAAATGTGGGTGCACGTAACCCCCATATATTCTTTGAATTCCCAGTGAGACAATGGCACTATATACCAGTAGCAAAAATTGTGGGTGCACGTAACCCCAATATATTCTTTGATTTCCCAGTCAGACAATAACACTATATACCAGTAGCAAAAATTGTGGGTGCACGTAACCCCAATATATTCTTTGAATTACCAGTCAGAAACTGGCACTATATACCAGTAGCAAAAATTGTGGGTGCACGTAACCCCCATATATTCTTTGAATTCCCAGTGAGACAATGGCACTATATACCAGTAGCAAAAATTGTGGGTGCACATAACCCCAATATATTCTTTGAATTCGCAGTCAGACAATGGCACTATATACCAGTAGCAAAAATTGTGGGTGCACGTAACCCCCATATATTCTTTGAATTCCCAGTGAGACAATGGCACTATATAACAGTAGCAAAAATTGTGGGTGCACATAACCCCAATATATTCTTTGAATTCCCAGTGAGACAATGGCACTATATACCAGTAGTAAAAATTGTGGGTGCACATAACCCCAATATATTCTTTGAATTCCCAGTCAGACAATGGCACTATATACCAGTAGCAAAAATTGTGGGTGCACGTAACCCCCATATATTCTTTGAATTCCCACTGAGACAATGGCACTATATACCAGTAGCAAAAATTGTGGGTGCACGTAACCCCAATATATTCTTTGAATTACCAGTCAGAAACTGGCACTATATGGCAGTAGCAAGAAATGAGGGTATTTATAACCCCAATATATTCTTTGAATTACCAGTCAGAAACTGGCACTATATGGCAGTAGCAAGAAATGAGGGTATTTGTAACCCCAATATATTCTTTGAATTCCCAGTCAGACAATGGCACTATATACCAGTAGCAAAAATTGTGGGTGAACATGACCCCAATATATTCTTTGAATTCCCAGTGAGACAATGGCACTATATACCAGTAGCAAAAATTGTGGGTGCACGTAACCCCAATATATTCTTTGAATTCTTAGTGAGACAATGGCACTATATACCAGTAGCAAAAATTGTGGTGCACATAACCCCAATATATTCTTTGAATTCCCAGTGAGACAATGGCACTATATACCAGTAGCAAAAATTGTGGGTGCACGTAACCCCAATATATTCTTTGAATTCTTAGTGAGACAATGGCACTATATACCAGTAGCAAAAATTGTGGGTGCACGTAACCCCAATATATTCTTTAATTTCTTAGTGAGACAATGGCACTATATACCAGTAGCAAAAATTGTGGGTGCACGTTACCCCAATATATTCTTTGAATTACCAGTCAGAAACTGGCACTATATACCAGTAGCAAAAATTGTGGGTGCACGTAACCCCAATATATTCTTTGAATTCCCAGTGAGACAATGGCACTATATACCAGTAGCAATAATTGTGGGTGCACGTAACCCCCATATATTCTTTGAATTCCCAGTGAGACAATGGCACTATATACCAGTAGCAAAAATTGTGGGTGCACATAACCCCAATATATTCTTTGAATTACCAGTCAGAAACTGGCACTATATACCAGTAGCAAAAATTGTGGGTGCACGTAACCCCCATATATTCTTTGAATTACCAGTGAGACAATGGCACTATGTACCAGTAGCAAAAATTGTGGGTGCACATAACCCCAATATATTCTTTGAATTCGCAGTGAGACAATGGCACTATATACCAGTAGTAAAAAATGTGGGTGCACATAACCCCAATATATTCTTTAAATTCGCAGTGAGACAATGGCACTATATACCAGTAGTAAAAATTGTGGGTGCACATAACCCCAATATATTCTTTGAATTCCCAGTCAGACAATGGCACTATATACCAGTAGCAAAAATTGTGGGTGCACGTAACCCCCATATATTCTTTGAATTCCCAGTGAGACAATGGCACTATATACCAGTAGCAAAAATTGTGGGTGCACGTAACCCCAATATATTCTTTGAATTACCAGTCAGAAACTGGCACTATATACCAGTAGCAAAAATTGTGGGTGCACGTAACCCCAATATATTCTTTGAATTCCCAGTCAGACAATGGCACTATATACCAGTAGCAATAATTGTGGGTGCACGTAACCCCCATATATTCTTTGAATTCCCAGTGAGACAATGGCACTTTATACCAATAGCAAAAATTGTGGGTGCACATGACCCCAATATATTCTTTGAATTCCCAGTGAGACAATGGCACTATATACCAGTAGCAAAAATTGTGGGTGCACGTAACCCCAATATATTCTTTGAATTCTTAGTGAGACAATGGCACTATATACCAGTAGCAAAAATTGTGGGTGCACGTAACCCCAATATATTCTTTGAATTCTTAGTGAGACAATGGCACTATATACCAGTAGCAAAAATTGTGGGTGCACATAACCCCAATATATTCTTTGAATTCCCAGTGAGACAATGGCACTATATACCAGTAGCAAAAATTGTGGGTGTCACGTAACCCCAATATATTCTTTGAATTCTTAGTGAGACAATGGCACTATATACCAGTAGCAAAAATTGTGGGTGCACGTAACCCCAATATATTCTTTGAATTCCCAGTGAGACAATGGCACTATATACCAGTAGCAAAAATTGTGGGTGCACGTTACCCCAATATATTCTTTGAATTACCAGTCAGAAACTGGCACTATATACCAGTAGCAAAAATTGTGGGTGCACATAACCCCAATATATTCTTTGAAATCCCAGTGAGACAATGGCACTATATACCAGTAGCAAAAATTGTGGGTGCACGTAACCCCCATATATTCTTTGAATTCCCAGTGAGACAATGGCACTATATAACAGTAGCAAAAATTGTGGGTGCACATAACCCCAATATATTCTTTGAATTCCCAGTGAGACAATGGCACTATATACCAGTAGTAAAAATTGTGGGTGCACATAACCCCAATATATTCTTTGAATTCCCAGTCAGACAATGGCACTATATACCAGTAGCAAAAATTGTGGGTGCACGTAACCCCAATATATTCTTTGAATTCTTAGTGAGACAATGGCACTATATACCAGTAGCAAAAATTGTGGGTGCACGTAACCCCAATATATTCTTTGAATTCCCAGTGAGACAATGGCACTATATACCAGTAGCAAAAATTGTGGGTGCACGTTACCCCAATATATTCTTTGAATTACCAGTCAGAAACTGGCACTATATACCACTAGCAAAAATTGTGGGTGCACGTAACCCCAATATATTCTTTGAATTCCCAGTGAGACAATGGCACTATATACCAGTAGCAAAAATTGTGGGTGCACATAACCCCAATATATTCTTTGAATTCTTAGTGAGACAATGGCACTATATACCAGTAGCAAAAATTGTGGGTGCACATGACCCCAATATATTCTTTGAATTCCCAGTCAGACAATGGCACTATATACCAGTAGCAAAAATTGTGGGTGCACATGACCCCAATATATTCTTTGAATTCCCAGTGAGACAATGGCACTATATACCAGTAGCAAAAATTGTGGGGTGCACGTAACTCCCATATATTCTTTGAATTCCCAGTAAGACAATGGCACTATATAGCAGTAGCAAAAATTGTGGGTGCACGTAATCCCAATATATTCTTTGAATTCCCAGTCAGACAATGGCACTATATACAGTAGCAAAAATTGTGGGTGCACGTAACCCCCATATATTCTTTGAATTCCCAGTCAGACAATGGCACTATATACCAGTAGAAAAAATTGTGGGTGCACATAACCCCAATATATTCTTTGAATTCTTAGTGAGACAATGGCACTATATACCAGTAGCAAAAATTGTGGGTGCACATGACCCCAATATATTCTTTGAATTCCCAGTCAGACAATGGCACTATATACCAGTAGCAAAAATTGTGGGTGCACGTAACCCCAATATATTCTTTGAATTCCCAGTGAGACAATGGCACTATATACCAGTAGCAAAAATTGTGGGTGCACGTAACCCCCATATATTCTTTGAATTCCCAGTCAGACAATGGCACTATATACCAGTAGCAAAAATTGTGGGTGCACATAACCCCAATATATTCTTTGAATTCCCAGTCAGACAATGGCTCTATATACCAGTAGAAAAAATTGTGGGTGCACATAACTCCAATATATTCTTTGAATTCCCAGTGAGACAATGGCACTATATACCAGTAGCAAAAATTGTAGGTGCACGTAACCCCCATATATTCTTTGAATTCCCAGTCAGACAATGGCACTATATACCAGTAGCAAAAATTGTGGGTGCACATAACCCCAATATATTCTTTGAATTCCCAGTGAGACAATGGCACTATATACCAGTAGCAAAAATTGTGGGTGCACGTAACCCCAATATATTCTTTGAATTCCCAGTGAGACAATGGCACTATATACCAGTAGCAAAAATTGTGGGTGCACGTAACCCCAATATATTCTTTGAATTACCAGTCAGAAACTGGCACTATATACCAGTAGCAAAAATTGTGGGTGCACGTAACCCCAATATATTCTTTGAATTCCCAGTGAGACAATGGCACTATATACCAGTAGCAATAATTGTGGGTGCACGTAACCCCCATATATTCTTTGAATTCCCAGTGAGACAATGGCACTATATACCAGTAGCAAAAATTGTGGGTGCACATAACTTCAATATATTCTTTGAATTCCCAGTGAGACAATGGCACTATATACCAGTAGCAAAATTGTGGGTGCACGTAACCCCAATATATTCTTTGAATTCTTAGTGAGACAATGGCACTATATACCAGTAGCAAAAAATGTGGGTGCACGTAACCCCCATATATTCTTTGAATTCCCAGTGAGACAATGGCACTATATACCAGTAGCAAAAATTGTGGGTGCACGTAACCCCAATATATTCTTTGAATTCCCAGTGAGACAATGGCACTATATACCAGTAGCAAAAATTGTGGGTGCACATAACTTCAATATATTCTTTGAATTCCCAGTGAGACAATGGCACTATATACCAGTAGCAAAAATTGTGGGTGCACGTAACCCCCATATATTCTTTGAATTCCCAGTGAGACAATGGCACTATATACCAGTAGCAAAAATTGTGGGTGCACATAACCCCAATATATTCTTTGAATTTCCAGTCAGACAATGGCACTATATACCAGTAGCAAAAATTGTGGGTGCACGTAACCCCCATATATTCTTTGAATTCCCAGTGAGACAATGGCACTATCTACCAGTAGCAAAAATTGTGGGTGCACGTAACCCCAATATATTCTTTGAATTCTTAGTGAGACAATGGCACTATATACCAGTAGCAAAAAATGTGGGTGCACGTAACCCCCATATATTCTTTGAATTCCCAGTGAGACAATGGCACTATATACCAGTAGCAAAAATTGTGGGTGCACGTAACCCCAATATATTCTTTGATTTCCCAGTCAGACAATAACACTATATACCAGTAGCAAAAATTGTGGGTGCACGTAACCCCAATATATTCTTTGAATTACCAGTCAGAAACTGGCACTATATACCAGTAGCAAAAATTGTGGGTGCACGTAACCCCCATATATTCTTTGAATTCCCAGTGAGACAATGGCACTATATACCAGTAGCAAAAATTGTGGGTGCACATAACCCCAATATATTCTTTGAATTCGCAGTCAGACAATGGCACTATATACCAGTAGCAAAAATTGTGGGTGCACGTAACCCCCATATATTCTTTGAATTCCCAGTGAGACAATGGCACTATATAACAGTAGCAAAAATTGTGGGTGCACATAACCCCAATATATTCTTTGAATTCCCAGTGAGACAATGGCACTATATACCAGTAGTAAAAATTGTGGGTGCACATAACCCCAATATATTCTTTGAATTCCCAGTCAGACAATGGCACTATATACCAGTAGCAAAAATTGTGGGTGCACGTAACCCCCATATATTCTTTGAATTCCCACTGAGACAATGGCACTATATACCAGTAGCAAAAATTGTGGGTGCACGTAACCCCAATATATTCTTTGAATTACCAGTCAGAAACTGGCACTATATGGCAGTAGCAAGAAATGAGGGTATTTATAACCCCAATATATTCTTTGAATTACCAGTCAGAAACTGGCACTATATGGCAGTAGCAAGAAATGAGGGTATTTGTAACCCCAATATATTCTTTGAATTCCCAGTCAGACAATGGCACTATATACCAGTAGCTAAAATTGTGGGTGAACATGACCCCAATATATTCTTTGAATTCCCAGTGAGACAATGGCACTATATACCAGTAGCAAAAATTGTGGGTGCACGTAACCCCAATATATTCTTTGAATTCTTAGTGAGACAATGGCACTATATACCAGTAGCAAAAATTGTGGGTGCACATAACCCCAATATATTCTTTGAATTCCCAGTGAGACAATGGCACTATATACCAGTAGCAAAAATTGTGGGTGCACGTAACCCCAATATATTCTTTGAATTCTTAGTGAGACAATGGCACTATATACCAGTAGCAAAAATTGTGGGTGCACGTAACCCCAATATATTCTTTGATTTCTTAGTGAGACAATGGCACTATATACCAGTAGCAAAAATTGTGGGTGCACGTTACCCCAATATATTCTTTGAATTACCAGTCAGAAACTGGCACTATATACCAGTAGCAAAAATTGTGGGTGCACGTAACCCCAATATATTCTTTGAATTCCCAGTGAGACAATGGCACTATATACCAGTAGCAAAAATTGTGGGTGCACATAACCCCAATATATTCTTTGAATTACCAGTCAGAAACTGGCACTATATACCAGTAGCAAAAATTGTGGGTGCACGTAACCCCCATATATTCTTTGAATTACCAGTGAGACAATGGCACTATGTACCAGTAGCAAAAATTGTGGGTGCACATAACCCCAATATATTCTTTGAATTCGCAGTGAGACAATGGCACTATATACCAGTAGTAAAAAATGTGGGTGCACATAACCCCAATATATTCTTTAAATTCGCAGTGAGACAATGGCACTATATACCAGTAGTAAAAATTGTGGGTGCACATAACCCCAATATATTCTTTGAATTCCCAGTCAGACAATGGCACTATATACCAGTAGCAAAAATTGTGGGTGCACGTAACCCCCATATATTCTTTGAATTCCCAGTGAGACAATGGCACTATATACCAGTAGCAAAAATTGTGGGTGCACGTAACCCCAATATATTCTTTGAATTACCAGTCAGAAACTGGCACTATATACCAGTAGCAAAAATTGTGGGTGCACGTAACCCCAATATATTCTTTGAATTCCCAGTCAGACAATGGCACTATATACCAGTAGCAATAATTGTGGGTGCACGTAACCCCCATATATTCTTTGAATTCCCAGTGAGACAATGGCACTTTATACCAATAGCAAAAATTGTGGGTGCACATGACCCCAATATATTCTTTGAATTCCCAGTGAGACAATGGCACTATATCAGTAGCAAAAATTGTGGGTGCACGTAACCCCAATATATTCTTTGAATTCTTAGTGAGACAATGGCACTATATACCAGTAGCAAAAATTGTGGGTGCACGTAACCCCAATATATTCTTTGAATTCTTAGTGAGACAATGGCACTATATACCAGTAGCAAAAATTGTGGGTGCACATAACCCCAATATATTCTTTGAATTCCCAGTGAGACAATGGCACTATATACCAGTAGCAAAAATTGTGGGTGCACGTAACCCCAATATATTCTTTGAATTCTTAGTGAGACAATGGCACTATATACCAGTAGCAAAAATTGTGGGTGCACGTAACCCCAATATATTCTTTGAATTCCCAGTGAGACAATGGCACTATATACCAGTAGCAAAAATTGTGGGTGCACGTTACCCCAATATATTCTTTGAATTACCAGTCAGAAACTGGCACTATATACCAGTAGCAAAAATTGTGGGTGCACATAACCCCAATATATTCTTTGAAATCCCAGTGAGACAATGGCACTATATACCAGTAGCAAAAATTGTGGGTGCACGTAACCCCCATATATTCTTTGAATTCCCAGTGAGACAATGGCACTATATAACAGTAGCAAAAATTGTGGGTGCACATAACCCCAATATATTCTTTGAATTCCCAGTGAGACAATGGCACTATATACCAGTAGTAAAAATTGTGGGTGCACATAACCCCAATATATTCTTTGAATTCCCAGTCAGACAATGGCACTATATACCAGTAGCAAAAATTGTGGGTGCACGTAACCCCAATATATTCTTTGAATTCTTAGTGAGACAATGGCACTATATACCAGTAGCAAAAATTGTGGGTGCACGTAACCCCAATATATTCTTTGAATTCCCAGTGAGACAATGGCACTATATACCAGTAGCAAAAATTGTGGGTGCACGTTACCCCAATATATTCTTTGAATTACCAGTCAGAAACTGGCACTATATACCAGTAGCAAAAATTGTGGGTGCACGTAACCCCAATATATTCTTTGAATTCCCAGTGAGACAATGGCACTATATACCAGTAGCAAAAATTGTGGGTGCACATAACCCCAATATATTCTTTGAATTCTTAGTGAGACAATGGCACTATATACCAGTAGCAAAAATTGTGGGTGCACATGACCCCAATATATTCTTTGAATTCCCAGTCAGACAATGGCACTATATACCAGTAGCAAAAATTGTGGGTGCACATGACCCCAATATATTCATTGAATTCCCAGTGAGACAATGGCACTATATACCAGTAGCAAAAATTGTGGGTGCACGTAACCCCCATATATTCTTTGAATTCCCAGTAAGACAATGGCACTATATAGCAGTAGCAAAAATTGTGGGTGCACGTAATCCCAATATATTCTTTGAATTCCCAGTCAGACAATGGCACTATATACCAGTAGCAAAAATTGTGGGTGCACGTAACCCCCATATATTCTTTGAATTCCCAGTCAGACAATGGCACTATATACCAGTAGAAAAAATTGTGGGTGCACATAACCCCAATATATTCTTTGAATTCTTAGTGAGACAATGGCACTATATACCAGTAGCAAAAATTGTGGGTGCACGTAACCCCCATATATTCTTTGAATTCCCAGTCAGACAATGGCACTATATACCAGTAGCAAAAATTGTGGGTGCACATAACCCCAATATATTCTTTGAATTCCCAGTGAGACAATGGCACTATATACCAGTAGCAAAAATTGTAGGTGCACGTAACCCCCATATATTCTTTGAATTCCCAGTCAGACAATGGCACTATATACCAGTAGCAAAAATTGTGGGTGCACATAACCCCAATATATTCTTTGAATTCCCAGTGAGACAATGGCACTATATACCAGTAGCAAAAATTGTGGGTGCACGTAACCCCAATATATTCTTTGAATTCCCAGTGAGACAATGGCACTATATACCAGTAGCAAAAATTGTGGGTGCACGTAACCCCAATATATTCTTTGAATTACCAGTCAGAAACTGGCACTATATACCAGTAGCAAAAATTGTGGGTGCACGTAACCCCAATATATTCTTTGAATTCCCAGTGAGACAATGGCACTATATACCAGTAGCAATAATTGTGGGTGCACGTAACCCCCATATATTCTTTGAATTCCCAGTGAGACAATGGCACTATATACCAGTAGCAAAAATTGTGGGTGCACATAACTTCAATATATTCTTTGAATTCCCAGTGAGACAATGGCACTATATACCAGTAGCAAAAATTGTGGGTGCACGTAACCCCAATATATTCTTTGAATTCTTAGTGAGACAATGGCACTATATACCAGTAGCAAAAAATGTGGGTGCACGTAACCCCCATATATTCTTTGAATTCCCAGTGAGACAATGGCACTATATACCAGTAGCAAAAATTGTGGGTGCACGTAACCCCAATATATTCTTTGATTTCCCAGTGAGACAATGGCACTATATACCAGTAGCAAAAATTGTGGGTGCACGTAACCCCAATATATTCTTTGAATTACCAGTCAGAAACTGGCACTATATACCAGTAGCAAAAATTGTGGGTGCACGTAACCCCCATATATTCTTTGAATTCCCAGTGAGACAATGGCACTATATACCAGTAGCAAAAATTGTGGGTGCACATAACCCCAATATATTCTTTGAATTCCCAGTCAGACAATGGCACTATATACCAGTAGCAAAAATTGTGGGTGCACGTAACCCCCATATATTCTTTGAATTCCCAGTGAGACAATGGCACTATATACCAGTAGCAAAAATTGTGGGTGCACGTAACCCCCATATATTCTTTGAATTCCCAGTGAGACAATGGCACTATATACCAGTAGCAAAAATTGTGGGTGCACGTAACCCCCATATATTCTTTGAATTCCCAGTCAGACAATGGCACTATATACCAGTAGCAAAAATTGTGGGTGCACATAACCCCAATATATTCTTTGAATTCTTAGTGAGACAATGGCACTATATACCAGTAGCAAAAATTGTGGGTGCACGTAACCCCAATATATTCTTTGAATTCCCAATCAGACAATGGCACTATAAACCAGTAGCAAAAATTGTGGGTGCACATAACTCCAATATATTCTTTGAATTCCCAGTGAGACAATGGCACTATATACCAGTAGCAAAAATTGTAGGTGCACGTAACCCCCATATATTCTTTGAATTCCCAGTCAGACAATGGCACTATATACCAATAGCAAAAATTGTGGGTGCACATAACCCCAATATATTCTTTGAATTCCCAGTGAGACAATGGCACTATATACCAGTAGCAAAAATTGTGGGTGCACGTAACCCCAATATATTCTTTGAATTCCCAGTGAGACAATGGCACTATATAGCAGTAGCAAAAATTGTGGGTGCACGTAACCCCAATATATTCTTTGAATTACCAGTCAGAAACTGGCACTATATACCAGTAGCAAAAATTGTGGGTGCACGTAACCCCAATATATTCTTTGAATTCTCAGTGAGACAATGGCACTATATACCAGTAGCAATAATTGTGGGTGCACGTAACCCCCATATATTCTTTGAATTCCCAGTGAGACAATGGCACTATATACCAGTAGCAAAAATTGTGGGTGCACATAACTTCAATATATTCTTTGAATTCCCAGTGAGACAATGGCACTATATACCAGTAGCAAAAATTGTGGGTGCACGTAACCCCCATATATTCTTTGAATTCCCAGTGAGACAATGGCACTATATACCAGTAGCAAAAATTGTGGGTGCACGTAACCCCAATATATTCTTTGAATTCCCAGTGAGACAATGGCACTATATACCAGTAGCAAAAATTGTGGGTGCACATAACCCCAATATATTCTTTGAATTCCCAGTCAGACAATGGCTCTATATACCAGTAGAAAAAATTGTGGGTGCACATAACTCCAATATATTCTTTGAATTCCCAGTGAGACAATGGCACTATATACCAGTAGCAAAAATTGTAGGTGCACGTAACCCCCATATATTCTTTGAATTCCCAGTCAGACAATGGCACCATATACCAGTAGCAAAAATTGTGGGTGCACATAACCCCAATATATTCTTTGAATTCCCAGTGAGACAATGGCACTATATACCAGTAGCAAAAATTGTGGGTGCACGTAACCCCAATATATTCTTTGAATTCCCAGTGAGACAATGGCACTATATACCAGTAGCAAAAATTGTGGGTGCACGTAACCCCCATATATTCTTTGAATTCCCAGTGAGACAATGGCACTATATACCAGTAGCAAAAAATGTGGGTGCACGTAACCCCCATATATTCTTTGAATTCCCAGTCAGACAATGGCACTATATACCAGTAGCAAAAATTGTGGGTGCACATAACCCCAATATATTCTTTGAATTCTTAGTGAGACAATGGCACTATATACCAGTAGCAAAAATTGTGGGTGCACGTAACCCCAATATATTCTTTGAATTCCCAATCAGACAATGGCACTATAAACCAGTAGCAAAAATTGTGGGTGCACATAACTCCAATACATTCTTTGAATTCCCAGTGAGACAATGGCACTATATACCAGTAGCAAAAATTGTAGGTGCACATAACCCCAATATATTCTTTGAATTTCCAGTCAGACAATGGCACTATATACCAGTAGCAAAAATTGTGGGTGCACATAACCCCAATATATTCTTTGAATTCCCAGTGAGACAATGGCACTATATACCAGTAGCAAAAATTGTGGGTGCACGTAACCCCAATATATTCTTTGAATTCCCAGTGAGACAATGGCACTATATAGCAGTAGCAAAAATTGTGGGTGCACGTAACCCCAATATATTCTTTGAATTACCAGTCAGAAACTGGCACTATATACCAGTAGCAAAAATTGTGGGTGCACGTAACCCCAATATATTCTTTGAATTCTCAGTGAGACAATGGCACTATATACCAGTAGCAATAATTGTGGGTGCACGTAACCCCCATATATTCTTTGAATTCCCAGTGAGACAATGGCACTATATACCAGTAGCAAAAATTGTGGGTGCACATAACTTCAATATATTCTTTGAATTCCCAGTGAGACAATGGCACTATATACCAGTAGCAAAAATTGTGGGTGCACGTAACCCCCATATATTCTTTGAATTCCCAGTGAGACAATGGCACTATATACCAGTAGCAAAAATTGTGGGTGCACGTAACCCCAATATATTCTTTGAATTCCCAGTGAGACAATGCCACTATATACCAGTAGCAAAAATTGTGGGTGCACATAACCCCAATATATTCTTTGAATTCCCAGTCAGACAATGGCTCTATATACCAGTAGAAAAAATTGTGGGTGCACATAACTCCAATATATTCTTTGAATTCCCAGTGAGACAATGGCACTATATACCAGTAGCAAAAATTGTAGGTGCACGTAACCCCCATATATTCTTTGAATTCCCAGTCAGACAATGGCACCATATACCAGTAGCAAAAATTGTGGGTGCACATAACCCCAATATATTCTTTGAATTCCCAGTGAGACAATGGCACTATATACCAGTAGCAAAAATTGTGGGTGCACGTAACCCCAATATATTCTTTGAATTCCCAGTGAGACAATGGCACTATATACCAGTAGCAAAAATTGTGGGTGCACGTAACCCCAATATATTATTTGAATTCCCAGTGAGACAATGGCACTATATACCAGTAGCAAAAATTGTGGGTGCACGTAACCCCAATATATTCTTTGAATTCCCAGTGAGACAATGGCACTATATACCAGTAGCAATAATTGTGGGTGCACCTAACCCCCATATATTCTTTGAATTCCCAGTGAGACAATGGCACTATATACCAGTAGCAAAAATTGTGGGTGCACATAACTTCAATATATTCTTTGAATTCCCAGTGAGACAATGGCACTATATACCAGTAGCAAAAATTATGGGTGCACGTAACCCCCATATATTCTTTGAATTCCCAGTGAGACAATGGCACTATATACCAGTAGCAAAAATTGTGGGTGCACGTAACCCCAATATATTCTTTGAATTCCCAGTGAGACAATGGCACTATATACCAGTAGCAAAAATTGTGGGTGCACATAACCCCAATATATTCTTTGAATTCCCAGTCAGACAATGGCTCTATATACCAGTAGAAAAAATTGTGGGTGCACATAACTCCAATATATTCTTTGAATTCCCAGTGAGACAATGGCACTATATACCAGTAGCAAAAATTGTAGGTGCACGTAACCCCCATATATTCTTTGAATTCCCAGTCAGACAATGGCACCATATACCAGTAGCAAAAATTGTGGGTGCACATAACCCCAATATATTCTTTGAATTCCCAGTGAGACAATGGCACTATATACCAGTAGCAAAAATTGTGGGTGCACGTAACCCCAATATATTCTTTGAATTCCCAGTGAGACAATGGCACTATATACCAGTAGCAAAAATTGTGGGTGCACGTAACCCCAATATATTATTTGAATTCCCAGTGAGACAATGGCACTATATACCAGTAGCAAAAATTGTGGGTGCACGTAACCCCAATATATTCTTTGAATTCCCAGTGAGACAATGGCACTATATACCAGTAGCAATAATTGTGGGTGCACCTAACCCCCATATATTCTTTGAATTCCCAGTGAGACAATGGCACTATATACCAGTAGCAAAAATTGTGGGTGCACATAACTTCAATATATTCTTTGAATTCCCAGTGAGACAATGGCACTATATACCAGTAGCAAAAATTGTGGGTGCACGTAACCCCAATATATTCTTTGAATTCTTAGTGAGACAATGGCACTATATACCAGTAGCAAAAAATGTGGGTGCACGTAACCCCCATATATTCTTTGAATTCCCAGTGAGACAATGGCACTATATACCAGTAGCAAAAATTGTGGGTGCACGTAACCCCAATATATTCTTTGAATTCCCAGTGAGACAATGGCACTATATACCAGTAGCAAAAATTGTGGGTGCACATAACTTCAATATATTCTTTGAATTCCCAGTGAGACAATGGCACTATATACCAGTAGCAAAAATTGTGGGTGCACGTAACCCCCATATATTCTTTGAATTCCCAGTGAGACAATGGCACTATATACCAGTAGCAAAAATTGTGGGTGCACATAACCCCAATATATTCTTTGAATTTCCAGTCAGACAATGGCACTATATACCAGTAGCAAAAATTGTGGGTGCACGTAACCCTCATATATTCTTTGAATTCCCAGTGAGACAATGGCACTATATACCAGTAGCAAAAATTGTGGGTGCACGTAACCCCAATATATTCTTTGAATTCTTAGTGAGACAATGGCACTATATACCAGTAGCAAAAAATGTGGGTGCACGTAACCCCCATATATTCTTTGAATTCCCAGTGAGACAATGGCACTATATACCAGTAGCAAAAATTGTGGGTGCACGTAACCCCAATATATTCTTTGATTTCCCAGTCAGACAATAACACTATATACCAGTAGCAAAAATTGTGGGTGCACGTAACCCCAATATATTCTTTGAATTACCAGTCAGAAACTGGCACTATATACCAGTAGCAAAAATTGTGGGTGCACGTAACCCCCATATATTCTTTGAATTCCCAGTGAGACAATGGCACTATATACCAGTAGCAAAAATTGTGGGTGCACATAACCCCAATATATTCTTTGAATTCGCAGTCAGACAATGGCACTATATACCAGTAGCAAAAATTGTGGGTGCACGTAACCCCCATATATTCTTTGAATTCCCAGTGAGACAATGGCACTATATAACAGTAGCAAAAATTGTGGGTGCACATAACCCCAATATATTCTTTGAATTCCCAGTGAGACAATGGCACTATATACCAGTAGTAAAAATTGTGGGTGCACATAACCCCAATATATTCTTTGAATTCCCAGTCAGACAATGGCACTATATACCAGTAGCAAAAATTGTGGGTGCACGTAACCCCCATATATTCTTTGAATTCCCACTGAGACAATGGCACTATATACCAGTAGCAAAAATTGTGGGTGCACGTAACCCCAATATATTCTTTGATTTCCCAGTCAGACAATAACACTATATACCAGTAGCAAAAATTGTGGGTGCACGTAACCCCAATATATTCTTTGAATTACCAGTCAGAAACTGGCACTATATACCAGTAGCAAAAATTGTGGGTGCACGTAACCCCCATATATTCTTTGAATTCCCAGTGAGACAATGGCACTATATACCAGTAGCAAAAATTGTGGGTGCACATAACCCCAATATATTCTTTGAATTCGCAGTCAGACAATGGCACTATATACCAGTAGCAAAAATTGTGGGTGCACGTAACCCCCATATATTCTTTGAATTCCCAGTGAGACAATGGCACTATATAACAGTAGCAAAAATTGTGGGTGCACATAACCCCAATATATTCTTTGAATTCCCAGTGAGACAATGGCACTATATACCAGTAGTAAAAATTGTGGGTGCACATAACCCCAATATATTCTTTGAATTCCCAGTCAGACAATGGCACTATATACCAGTAGCAAAAATTGTGGGTGCACGTAACCCCCATATATTCTTTGAATTCCCACTGAGACAATGGCACTATATACCAGTAGCAAAAATTGTGGGTGCACGTAACCCCAATATATTCTTTGAATTACCAGTCAGAAACTGGCACTATATGGCAGTAGCAAGAAATGAGGGTATTTATAACCCCAATATATTCTTTGAATTACCAGTCAGAAACTGGCACTATATGGCAGTAGCAAGAAATGAGGGTATTTGTAACCCCAATATATTCTTTGAATTCCCAGTCAGACAATGGCACTATATACCAGTAGCAAAAATTGTGGGTGAACATGACCCCAATATATTCTTTGAATTCCCAGTGAGACAATGGCACTATATACCAGTAGCAAAAATTGTGGGTGCACGTAACCCCAATATATTCTTTGAATTCTTAGTGAGACAATGGCACTATATACCAGTAGCAAAAATTGTGGGTGCACATAACCCCAATATATTCTTTGAATTCCCAGTGAGACAATGGCACTATATACCAGTAGCAAAAATTGTGGGTGCACGTAACCCCAATATATTCTTTGAATTCTTAGTGAGACAATGGCACTATATACCAGTAGCAAAAATTGTGGGTGCACGTAACCCCAATATATTCTTTGATTTCTTAGTGAGACAATGGCACTATATACCAGTAGCAAAAATTGTGGGTGCACGTTACCCCAATATATTCTTTGAATTACCAGTCAGAAACTGGCACTATATACCAGTAGCAAAAATTGTGGGTGCACGTAACCCCAATATATTCTTTGAATTCCCAGTGAGACAATGGCACTATATACCAGTAGCAATAATTGTGGGTGCACGTAACCCCCATATATTCTTTGAATTCCCAGTGAGACAATGGCACTATATACCAGTAGCAAAAATTGTGGGTGCACATAACCCCAATATATTCTTTGAATTACCAGTCAGAAACTGGCACTATATACCAGTAGCAAAAATTGTGGGTGCACGTAACCCCCATATATTCTTTGAATTACCAGTGAGACAATGGCACTATGTACCAGTAGCAAAAATTGTGGGTGCACATAACCCCAATATATTCTTTGAATTCCCAGTCAGACAATGGCACTATATACCAGTAGCAAAAATTGTGGGTGCACGTAACCCCCATATATTCTTTGAATTCCCAGTGAGACAATGGCACTATATACCAGTAGCAAAAATTGTGGGTGCACGTAACCCCAATATATTCTTTGAATTACCAGTCAGAAACTGGCACTATATACCAGTAGCAAAAATTGTGGGTGCACGTAACCCCAATATATTCTTTGAATTCCCAGTCAGACAATGGCACTATATACCAGTAGCAATAATTGTGGGTGCACGTAACCCCCATATATTCTTTGAATTCCCAGTGAGACAATGGCACTTTATACCAATAGCAAAAATTGTGGGTGCACATGACCCCAATATATTCTTTGAATTCCCAGTGAGACAATGGCACTATATCAGTAGCAAAAATTGTGGGTGCACGTAACCCCAATATATTCTTTGAATTCTTAGTGAGACAATGGCACTATATACCAGTAGCAAAAATTGTGGGTGCACGTAACCCCAATATATTCTTTGAATTCTTAGTGAGACAATGGCACTATATACCAGTAGCAAAAATTGTGGGTGCACATAACCCCAATATATTCTTTGAATTCCCAGTGAGACAATGGCACTATATACCAGTAGCAAAAATTGTGGGTGCACGTAACCCCAATATATTCTTTGAATTCTTAGTGAGACAATGGCACTATATACCAGTAGCAAAAATTGTGGGTGCACGTAACCCCAATATATTCTTTGAATTCCCAGTGAGACAATGGCACTATATACCAGTAGCAAAAATTGTGGGTGCACGTTACCCCAATATATTCTTTGAATTACCAGTCAGAAACTGGCACTATATACCAGTAGCAAAAATTGTGGGTGCACATAACCCCAATATATTCTTTGAAATCCCAGTGAGACAATGGCACTATATACCAGTAGCAAAAATTGTGGGTGCACGTAACCCCCATATATTCTTTGAATTCCCAGTGAGACAATGGCACTATATAACAGTAGCAAAAATTGTGGGTGCACATAACCCCAATATATTCTTTGAATTCCCAGTGAGACAATGGCACTATATACCAGTAGTAAAAATTGTGGGTGCACATAACCCCAATATATTCTTTGAATTCCCAGTCAGACAATGGCACTATATACCAGTAGCAAAAATTGTGGGTGCACGTAACCCCAATATATTCTTTGAATTCTTAGTGAGACAATGGCACTATATACCAGTAGCAAAAATTGTGGGTGCACGTAACCCCAATATATTCTTTGAATTCCCAGTGAGACAATGGCACTATATACCAGTAGCAAAAATTGTGGGTGCACGTAACCCCCATATATTCTTTGAATTCCCAGTAAGACAATGGCACTATATAGCAGTAGCAAAAATTGTGGGTGCACGTAATCCCAATATATTCTTTGAATTCCCAGTCAGACAATGGCACTATATACCAGTAGCAAAAATTGTGGGTGCACGTAACCCCCATATATTCTTTGAATTCCCAGTCAGACAATGGCACTATATACCAGTAGAAAAAATTGTGGGTGCACATAACCCCAATATATTCTTTGAATTCTTAGTGAGACAATGGCACTATATACCAGTAGCAAAAATTGTGGGTGCACATGACCCCAATATATTCTTTGAATTCCCAGTCAGACAATGGCACTATATACCAGTAGCAAAAATTGTGGGTGCACGTAACCCCAATATATTCTTTGAATTCCCAGTGAGACAATGGCACTATATACCAGTAGCAAAAATTGTGGGTGCACGTAACCCCCATATATTCTTTGAATTCCCAGTCAGACAATGGCACTATATACCAGTAGCAAAAATTGTGGGTGCACATAACCCCAATATATTCTTTGAATTCCCAGTCAGACAATGGCTCTATATACCAGTAGAAAAAATTGTGGGTGCACATAACCCCAATATATTCTTTGAATTACCAGTCAGAAACTGGCACTATATACCAGTAGCAAAAATTGTGGGTGCACGTAACCCCCATATATTCTTTGAATTACCAGTGAGACAATGGCACTATGTACCAGTAGCAAAAATTGTGGGTGCACATAACCCCAATATATTCTTTGAATTCCCAGTCAGACAATGGCACTATATACCAGTAGCAAAAATTGTGGGTGCACATAACCCCCATATATTCTTTGAATTCCCAGTGAGACAATGGCACTATATACCAGTAGCAAAAATTGTGGGTGCACGTAACCCCAATATATTCTTTGAATTACCAGTCAGAAACTGGCACTATATACCAGTAGCAAAAATTGTGGGTGCACGTAACCCCAATATATTCTTTGAATTCCCAGTCAGACAATGGCACTATATACCAGTAGCAATAATTGTGGGTGCACGTAACCCCCATATATTCTTTGAATTCCCAGTGAGACAATGGCACTTTATACCAATAGCAAAAATTGTGGGTGCACATGACCCCAATATATTCTTTGAATTCCCAGTGAGACAATGGCACTATATCAGTAGCAAAAATTGTGGGTGCACGTAACCCCAATATATTCTTTGAATTCTTAGTGAGACAATGGCACTATATACCAGTAGCAAAAATTGTGGGTGCACGTAACCCCAATATATTCTTTGAATTCTTAGTGAGACAATGGCACTATATACCAGTAGCAAAAATTGTGGGTGCACATAACCCCAATATATTCTTTGAATTCCCAGTGAGACAATGGCACTATATACCAGTAGCAAAAATTGTGGGTGCACGTAACCCCAATATATTCTTTGAATTCTTAGTGAGACAATGGCACTATATACCAGTAGCAAAAATTGTGGGTGCACGTAACCCCAATATATTCTTTGAATTCCCAGTGAGACAATGGCACTATATACCAGTAGCAAAAATTGTGGGTGCACGTTACCCCAATATATTCTTTGAATTACCAGTCAGAAACTGGCACTATATACCAGTAGCAAAAATTGTGGGTGCACATAACCCCAATATATTCTTTGAAATCCCAGTGAGACAATGGCACTATATACCAGTAGTAAAAATTGTGGGTGCACATAACCCCAATATATTCTTTGAATTCCCAGTCAGACAATGGCACTATATACCAGTAGCAAAAATTGTGGGTGCACGTAACCCCAATATATTCTTTGAATTCTTAGTGAGACAATGGCACTATATACCAGTAGCAAAAATTGTGGGTGCACGTAACCCCAATATATTCTTTGAATTCCCAGTGAGACAATGGCACTATATACCAGTAGCAAAAATTGTGGGTGCACGTAACCCCCATATATTCTTTGAATTCCCAGTAAGACAATGGCACTATATAGCAGTAGCAAAAATTGTGGGTGCACGTAATCCCAATATATTCTTTGAATTCCCAGTCAGACAATGGCACTATATACCAGTAGCAAAAATTGTGGGTGCACGTAACCCCCATATATTCTTTGAATTCCCAGTCAGACAATGGCACTATATACCAGTAGAAAAAATTGTGGGTGCACATAACCCCAATATATTCTTTGAATTCTTAGTGAGACAATGGCACTATATACCAGTAGCAAAAATTGTGGGTGCACATGACCCCAATATATTCTTTGAATTCCCAGTCAGACAATGGCACTATATACCAGTAGCAAAAATTGTGGGTGCACGTAACCCCAATATATTCTTTGAATTCCCAGTGAGACAATGGCACTATATACCAGTAGCAAAAATTGTGGGTGCACGTAACCCCCATATATTCTTTGAATTCCCAGTCAGACAATGGCACTATATACCAGTAGCAAAAATTGTGGGTGCACATAACCCCAATATATTCTTTGAATTCCCAGTCAGACAATGGCTCTATATACCAGTAGAAAAAATTGTGGGTGCACATAACTCCAATATATTCTTTGAATTCCCAGTGAGACAATGGCACTATATACCAGTAGCAAAAATTGTAGGTGCACGTAACCCCCATATATTCTTTGAATTCCCAGTCAGACAATGGCACTATATACCAGTAGCAAAAATTGTGGGTGCACATAACCCCAATATATTCTTTGAATTCCCAGTGAGACAATGGCACTATATACCAGTAGCAAAAATTGTGGGTGCACGTAACCCCAATATATTCTTTGAATTCCCAGTGAGACAATGGCACTATATACCAGTAGCAAAAATTGTGGGTGCACGTAACCCCAATATATTCTTTGAATTACCAGTCAGAAACTGGCACTATATACCAGTAGCAAAAATTGTGGGTGCACGTAACCCCAATATATTCTTTGAATTCCCAGTGAGACAATGGCACTATATACCAGTAGCAATAATTGTGGGTGCACGTAACCCCCATATATTCTTTGAATTCCCAGTGAGACAATGGCACTATATACCAGTAGCAAAAATTGTGGGTGCACATAACTTCAATATATTCTTTGAATTCCCAGTGAGACAATGGCACTATATACCAGTAGCAAAAATTGTGGGTGCACGTAACCCCAATATATTCTTTGAATTCTTAGTGAGACAATGGCACTATATACCAGTAGCAAAAAATGTGGGTGCACGTAACCCCCATATATTCTTTGAATTCCCAGTGAGACAATGGCACTATATACCAGTAGCAAAAATTGTGGGTGCACGTAACCCCAATATATTCTTTGATTTCCCAGTGAGACAATGGCACTATATACCAGTAGCAAAAATTGTGGGTGCACGTAACCCCAATATATTCTTTGAATTACCAGTCAGAAACTGGCACTATATACCAGTAGCAAAAATTGTGGGTGCACGTAACCCCCATATATTCTTTGAATTCCCAGTGAGACAATGGCACTATATACCAGTAGCAAAAATTGTGGGTGCACATAACCCCAATATATTCTTTGAATTCCCAGTCAGACAATGGCACTATATACCAGTAGCAAAAATTGTGGGTGCACGTAACCCCCATATATTCTTTGAATTCCCAGTGAGACAATGGCACTATATACCAGTAGCAAAAATTGTGGGTGCACGTAACCCCCATATATTCTTTGAATTCCCAGTGAGACAATGGCACTATATACCAGTAGCAAAAATTGTGGGTGCACGTAACCCCCATATATTCTTTGAATTCCCAGTCAGACAATGGCACTATATACCAGTAGCAAAAATTGTGGGTGCACATAACCCCAATATATTCTTTGAATTCTTAGTGAGACAATGGCACTATATACCAGTAGCAAAAATTGTGGGTGCACGTAACCCCAATATATTCTTTGAATTCCCAATCAGACAATGGCACTATAAACCAGTAGCAAAAATTGTGGGTGCACATAACTCCAATATATTCTTTGAATTCCCAGTGAGACAATGGCACTATATACCAGTAGCAAAAATTGTAGGTGCACGTAACCCCCATATATTCTTTGAATTCCCAGTCAGACAATGGCACTATATACCAATAGCAAAAATTGTGGGTGCACATAACCCCAATATATTCTTTGAATTCCCAGTGAGACAATGGCACTATATACCAGTAGCAAAAATTGTGGGTGCACGTAACCCCAATATATTCTTTGAATTCCCAGTGAGACAATGGCACTATATAGCAGTAGCAAAAATTGTGGGTGCACGTAACCCCAATATATTCTTTGAATTACCAGTCAGAAACTGGCACTATATACCAGTAGCAAAAATTGTGGGTGCACGTAACCCCAATATATTCTTTGAATTCTCAGTGAGACAATGGCACTATATACCAGTAGCAATAATTGTGGGTGCACGTAACCCCCATATATTCTTTGAATTCCCAGTGAGACAATGGCACTATATACCAGTAGCAAAAATTGTGGGTGCACATAACTTCAATATATTCTTTGAATTCCCAGTGAGACAATGGCACTATATACCAGTAGCAAAAATTGTGGGTGCACGTAACCCCCATATATTCTTTGAATTCCCAGTGAGACAATGGCACTATATACCAGTAGCAAAAATTGTGGGTGCACGTAACCCCAATATATTCTTTGAATTCCCAGTGAGACAATGGCACTATATACCAGTAGCAAAAATTGTGGGTGCACATAACCCCAATATATTCTTTAAATTCCCAGTCAGACAATGGCTCTATATACCAGTAGAAAAAATTGTGGGTGCACATAACTCCAATATATTCTTTGAATTCCCAGTGAGACAATGGCACTATATACCAGTAGCAAAAATTGTAGGTGCACGTAACCCCCATATATTCTTTGAATTCCCAGTCAGACAATGGCACCATATACCAGTAGCAAAAATTGTGGGTCTACATAACCCCAATATATTCTTTGAATTCCCAGTGAGACAATGGCACTATATACCAGTAGCAAAAATTGTGGGTGCACGTAACCCCAATATATTCTTTGAATTCCCAGTGAGACAATGGCACTATATACCAGTAGCAAAAATTGTGGGTGCACGTAACCCCAATATATTATTTGAATTCCCAGTGAGACAATGGCACTATATACCAGTAGCAAAAATTGTGGGTGCACGTAACCCCAATATATTCTTTGAATTCCCAGTGAGACAATGGCACTATATACCAGTAGCAATAATTGTGGGTGCACCTAACCCCCATATATTCTTTGAATTCCCAGTGAGACAATGGCACTATATACCAGTAGCAAAAATTGTGGGTGCACATAACTTCAATATATTCTTTGAATTCCCAGTGAGACAATGGCACTATATACCAGTAGCAAAAATTGTGGGTGCACGTAACCCCAATATATTCTTTGAATTCTTAGTGAGACAATGGCACTATATACCAGTAGCAAAAAATGTGGGTGCACGTAACCCCCATATATTCTTTGAATTCCCAGTGAGACAATGGCACTATATACCAGTAGCAAAAATTGTGGGTGCACGTAACCCCAATATATTCTTTGAATTCCCAGTGAGACAATGGCACTATATACCAGTAGCAAAAATTGTGGGTGCACATAACTTCAATATATTCTTTGAATTCCCAGTGAGACAATGGCACTATATACCAGTAGCAAAAATTGTGGGTGCACGTAACCCCCATATATTCTTTGAATTCCCAGTGAGACAATGGCACTATATACCAGTAGCAAAAATTGTGGGTGCACATAACCCCAATATATTCTTTGAATTTCCAGTCAGACAATGGCACTATATACCAGTAGCAAAAATTGTGGGTGCACGTAACCCCCATATATTCTTTGAATTCCCAGTGAGACAATGGCACTATATACCAGTAGCAAAAATTGTGGGTGCACGTAACCCCAATATATTCTTTGAATTCTTAGTGAGACAATGGCACTATATACCAGTAGCAAAAAATGTGGGTGCACGTAACCCCCATATATTCTTTGAATTCCCAGTGAGACAATGGCACTATATACCAGTAGCAAAAATTGTGGGTGCACGTAACCCCAATATATTCTTTGATTTCCCAGTCAGACAATAACACTATATACCAGTAGCAAAAATTGTGGGTGCACGTAACCCCAATATATTCTTTGAATTACCAGTCAGAAACTGGCACTATATACCAGTAGCAAAAATTGTGGGTGCACGTAACCCCCATATATTCTTTGAATTCCCAGTGAGACAATGGCACTATATACCAGTAGCAAAAATTGTGGGTGCACATAACCCCAATATATTCTTTGAATTCGCAGTCAGACAATGGCACTATATACCAGTAGCAAAAATTGTGGGTGCACGTAACCCCCATATATTCTTTGAATTCCCAGTGAGACAATGGCACTATATAACAGTAGCAAAAATTGTGGGTGCACATAACCCCAATATATTCTTTGAATTCCCAGTGAGACAATGGCACTATATAACAGTAGCAAAAATTGTGGGTGCACATAACCCCAATATATTCTTTGAATTCCCAGTGAGACAATGGCACTATATACCAGTAGTAAAAATTGTGGGTGCACATAACCCCAATATATTCTTTGAATTCCCAGTCAGACAATGGCACTATATACCAGTAGCAAAAATTGTGGGTGCACGTAACCCCCATATATTCTTTGAATTCCCACTGAGACAATGGCACTATATACCAGTAGCAAAAATTGTGGGTGCACGTAACCCCAATATATTCTTTGAATTACCAGTCAGACAATGGCACTATATACCAGTAGCAAAAATTGTGGGTGAACATGACCCCAATATATTCTTTGAATTCCCAGTGAGACAATGGCACTATATACCAGTAGCAAAAATTGTGGGTGCACGTAACCCCAATATATTCTTTGAATTCTTAGTGAGACAATGGCACTATATACCAGTAGCAAAAATTGTGGGTGCACATAACCCCAATATATTCTTTGAATTCCCAGTGAGACAATGGCACTATATACCAGTAGCAAAAATTGTGGGTGCACGTAACCCCAATATATTCTTTGAATTCTTAGTGAGACAATGGCACTATATACCAGTAGCAAAAATTGTGGGTGCACGTAACCCCAATATATTCTTTGATTTCTTAGTGAGACAATGGCACTATATACCAGTAGCAAAAATTGTGGGTGCACGTTACCCCAATATATTCTTTGAATTACCAGTCAGAAACTGGCACTATATACCAGTAGCAAAAATTGTGGGTGCACGTAACCCCAATATATTCTTTGAATTCCCAGTGAGACAATGGCACTATATACCAGTAGCAATAATTGTGGGTGCACGTAACCCCCATATATTCTTTGAATTCCCAGTGAGACAATGGCACTATATACCAGTAGCAAAAATTGTGGGTGCACATAACCCCAATATATTCTTTGAATTACCAGTCAGAAACTGGCACTATATACCAGTAGCAAAAATTGTGGGTGCACGTAACCCCCATATATTCTTTGAATTACCAGTGAGACAATGGCACTATGTACCAGTAGCAAAAATTGTGGGTGCACATAACCCCAATATATTCTTTGAATTCGCAGTGAGACAATGGCACTATATACCAGTAGTAAAAAATGTGGGTGCACATAACCCCAATATATTCTTTAAATTCGCAGTGAGACAATGGCACTATATACCAGTAGTAAAAATTGTGGGTGCACATAACCCCAATATATTCTTTGAATTCCCAGTCAGACAATGGCACTATATACCAGTAGCAAAAATTGTGGGTGCACGTAACCCCCATATATTCTTTGAATTCCCAGTGAGACAATGGCACTATATACCAGTAGCAAAAATTGTGGGTGCACGTAACCCCAATATATTCTTTGAATTACCAGTCAGAAACTGGCACTATATACCAGTAGCAAAAATTGTGGGTGCACGTAACCCCAATATATTCTTTGAATTCCCAGTGAGACAATGGCACTATATACCAGTAGCAATAATTGTGGGTGCACGTAACCCCCATATATTCTTTGAATTCCCAGTGAGACAATGGCACTTTATACCAATAGCAAAAATTGTGGGTGCACATGACCCCAATATATTCTTTGAATTCCCATTGAGACAATGGCACTATATACCAGTAGCAAAAATTGTGGGTGCACGTAACCCCAATATATTCTTTGAATTCTTAGTGAGACAATGGCACTATATACCAGTAGCAAAAATTGTGGGTGCACGTAACCCCAATATATTCTTTGAATTCTTAGTGAGACAATGGCACTATATACCAGTAGCAAAAATTGTGGGTGCACATAACCCCAATATATTCTTTGAATTCCCAGTGAGACAATGGCACTATAT
Organism: Leptodactylus fuscus; assembly: GCF_031893055.1. NCBI lineage: Eukaryota > Metazoa > Chordata > Amphibia > Anura > Leptodactylidae > Leptodactylus > Leptodactylus fuscus. The sequence continues at coordinate 6,417,500 of NC_134269.1, forward strand.
ACCAGTAGCAAAAATTGTGGGTGCACGTAACCCCAATATATTCTTTGAATTCTTAGTGAGACAATGGCACTATATACCAGTAGCAAAAATTGTGGGTGCACGTAACCCCAATATATTCTTTGAATTCCCAGTGAGACAATGGCACTATATACCAGTAGCAAAAATTGTGGGTGCACGTTACCCCAATATATTCTTTGAATTACCAGTCAGAAACTGGCACTATATACCAGTAGCAAAAATTGTGGGTGCACATAACCCCAATATATTCTTTGAAATCCCAGTGAGACAATGGCACTATATACCAGTAGCAAAAATTGTGGGTGCACGTAACCCCCATATATTCTTTGAATTCCCAGTGAGACAATGGCACTATATAACAGTAGCAAAAATTGTGGGTGCACATAACCCCAATATATTCTTTGAATTCCCAGTGAGACAATGGCACTATATACCAGTAGTAAAAATTGTGGGTGCACATAACCCCAATATATTCTTTGAATTCCCAGTCAGACAATGGCACTATATACCAGTAGCAAAAATTGTGGGTGCACGTAACCCCAATATATTCTTTGAATTCTTAGTGAGACAATGGCACTATATACCAGTAGCAAAAATTGTGGGTGCACGTAACCCCAATATATTCTTTGAATTCCCAGTGAGACAATGGCACTATATACCAGTAGCAACAATTGTGGGTGCACGTTACCCCAATATATTCTTTGAATTACCAGTCAGAAACTGGCACTATATACCAGTAGCAAAAATTGTGGGTGCACGTAACCCCAATATATTCTTTGAATTCCCAGTGAGACAATGGCACTATATACCAGTAGCAAAAATTGTGGGTGCACATAACCCCATTATATTCTTTGAATTCTTAGTGAGACAATGGCACTATATACCAGTAGCAAAAATTGTGGGTGCACATGACCCCAATATATTCTTTGAATTCCCAGTGAGACAATGGCACTATATACCAGTAGCAAAAATTGTGGGTGCACGTAACCCCAATATATTCTTTGAATTCCCAGTGAGACAATGGCACTATATACCAGTAGCAAAAATTGTGGGTGCACATAACCCCATTATATTCTTTGAATTCTTAGTGAGACAATGGCACTATATACCAGTAGCAAAAATTGTGGGTGCACATGACCCCAATATATTCTTTGAATTCCCAGTCAGACAATGGCACTATATACCAGTAGCAAAAATTGTGGGTGCACGTAACCCCCATATATTCTTTGAATTCCCAGTAAGACAATGGCACTATATAGCAGTAGCAAAAATTGTGGGTGCACGTAATCCCAATATATTCTTTGAATTCCCAGTCAGACAATGGCACTATATACCAGTAGCAAAAATTGTGGGTGCACGTAACCCCCATATATTCTTTGAATTCCCAGTCAGACAATGGCACTATATACCAGTAGAAAAAATTGTGGGTGCACATAACCCCAATATATTCTTTGAATTCTTAGTGAGACAATGGCACTATATACCAGTAGCAAAAATTGTGGGTGCACATGACCCCAATATATTCTTTGAATTCCCAGTCAGACAATGGCACTATATACCAGTAGCAAAAATTGTGGGTGCACGTAACCCCAATATATTCTTTGAATTCCCAGTGAGACAATGGCACTATATACCAGTAGCAAAAATTGTGGGTGCACGTAACCCCCATATATTCTTTGAATTCCCAGTCAGACAATGGCACTATATACCAGTAGCAAAAATTGTGGGTGCACATAACCCCAATATATTCTTTGAATTCCCAGTCAGACAATGGCTCTATATACCAGTAGAAAAAATTGTGGGTGCACATAACTCCAATATATTCTTTGAATTCCCAGTGAGACAATGGCACTATATACCAGTAGCAAAAATTGTAGGTGCACGTAACCCCCATATATTCTTTGAATTCCCAGTCAGACAATGGCACTATATACCAGTAGCAAAAATTGTGGGTGCACATAACCCCAATATATTCTTTGAATTCCCAGTGAGACAATGGCACTATATACCAGTAGCAAAAATTGTGGGTGCACGTAACCCCAATATATTCTTTGAATTCCCAGTGAGACAATGGCACTATATACCAGTAGCAAAAATTGTGGGTGCACGTAACCCCAATATATTCTTTGAATTACCAGTCAGAAACTGGCACTATATACCAGTAGCAAAAATTGTGGGTGCACGTAACCCCAATATATTCTTTGAATTCCCAGTGAGACAATGGCACTATATACCAGTAGCAATAATTGTGGGTGCACGTAACCCCCATATATTCTTTGAATTCCCAGTGAGACAATGGCACTATATACCAGTAGCAAAAATTGTGGGTGCACATAACTTCAATATATTCTTTGAATTCCCAGTGAGACAATGGCACTATATACCAGTAGCAAAAATTGTGGGTGCACGTAACCCCAATATATTCTTTGAATTCTTAGTGAGACAATGGCACTATATACCAGTAGCAAAAAATGTGGGTGCACGTAACCCCCATATATTCTTTGAATTCCCAGTGAGACAATGGCACTATATACCAGTAGCAAAAATTGTGGGTACACGTAACCCCAATATATTCTTTGAATTCCCAGTGAGACAATGGCACTATATACCAGTAGCAAAAATTGTGGGTGCACATAACTTCAATATATTCTTTGAATTCCCAGTGAGACAATGGCACTATATACCAGTAGCAAAAATTGTGGGTGCACGTAACCCCCATATATTCTTTGAATTCCCAGTGAGACAATGGCACTATATACCAGTAGCAAAAATTGTGGGTGCACATAACCCCAATATATTCTTTGAATTTCCAGTCAGACAATGGCACTATATACCAGTAGCAAAAATTGTGGGTGCACGTAACCCCCATATATTCTTTGAATTCCCAGTGAGACAATGGCACTATCTACCAGTAGCAAAAATTGTGGGTGCACGTAACCCCAATATATTCTTTGAATTCTTAGTGAGACAATGGCACTATATACCAGTAGCAAAAAATGTGGGTGCACGTAACCCCCATATATTCTTTGAATTCCCAGTGAGACAATGGCACTATATACCAGTAGCAAAAATTGTGGGTGCACGTAACCCCAATATATTCTTTGATTTCCCAGTCAGACAATAACACTATATACCAGTAGCAAAAATTGTGGGTGCACGTAACCCCAATATATTCTTTGAATTACCAGTCAGAAACTGGCACTATATACCAGTAGCAAAAATTGTGGGTGCACGTAACCCCCATATATTCTTTGAATTCCCAGTGAGACAATGGCACTATATACCAGTAGCAAAAATTGTGGGTGCACATAACCCCAATATATTCTTTGAATTCGCAGTCAGACAATGGCACTATATACCAGTAGCAAAAATTGTGGGTGCACGTAACCCCCATATATTCTTTGAATTCCCAGTGAGACAATGGCACTATATAACAGTAGCAAAAATTGTGGGTGCACATAACCCCAATATATTCTTTGAATTCCCAGTGAGACAATGGCACTATATACCAGTAGTAAAAATTGTGGGTGCACATAACCCCAATATATTCTTTGAATTCCCAGTCAGACAATGGCACTATATACCAGTAGCAAAAATTGTGGGTGCACGTAACCCCCATATATTCTTTGAATTCCCACTGAGACAATGGCACTATATACCAGTAGCAAAAATTGTGGGTGCACGTAACCCCAATATATTCTTTGAATTACCAGTCAGAAACTGGCACTATATGGCAGTAGCAAGAAATGAGGGTATTTATAACCCCAATATATTCTTTGAATTACCAGTCAGAAACTGGCACTATATGGCAGTAGCAAGAAATGAGGGTATTTGTAACCCCAATATATTCTTTGAATTCCCAGTCAGACAATGGCACTATATACCAGTAGCAAAAATTGTGGGTGAACATGACCCCAATATATTCTTTGAATTCCCAGTGAGACAATGGCACTATATACCAGTAGCAAAAATTGTGGGTGCACGTAACCCCAATATATTCTTTGAATTCTTAGTGAGACAATGGCACTATATACCAGTAGCAAAAATTGTGGGTGCACATAACCCCAATATATTCTTTGAATTCCCAGTGAGACAATGGCACTATATACCAGTAGCAAAAATTGTGGGTGCACGTAACCCCAATATATTCTTTGAATTCTTAGTGAGACAATGGCACTATATACCAGTAGCAAAAATTGTGGGTGCACGTAACCCCAATATATTCTTTGATTTCTTAGTGAGACAATGGCACTATATACCAGTAGCAAAAATTGTGGGTGCACGTTACCCCAATATATTCTTTGAATTACCAGTCAGAAACTGGCACTATATACCAGTAGCAAAAATTGTGGGTGCACGTAACCCCAATATATTCTTTGAATTCCCAGTGAGACAATGGCACTATATACCAGTAGCAATAATTGTGGGTGCACGTAACCCCCATATATTCTTTGAATTCCCAGTGAGACAATGGCACTATATACCAGTAGCAAAAATTGTGGGTGCACATAACCCCAATATATTCTTTGAATTACCAGTCAGAAACTGGCACTATATACCAGTAGCAAAAATTGTGGGTGCACGTAACCCCCATATATTCTTTGAATTACCAGTGAGACAATGGCACTATGTACCAGTAGCAAAAATTGTGGGTGCACATAACCCCAATATATTCTTTGAATTCGCAGTGAGACAATGGCACTATATACCAGTAGTAAAAAATGTGGGTGCACATAACCCCAATATATTCTTTAAATTCGCAGTGAGACAATGGCACTATATACCAGTAGTAAAAATTGTGGGTGCACATAACCCCAATATATTCTTTGAATTCCCAGTCAGATAATGGCACTATATACCAGTAGCAAAAATTGTGGGTGCACGTAACCCCCATATATTCTTTGAATTCCCAGTGAGACAATGGCACTATATACCAGTAGCAAAAATTGTGGGTGCACGTAACCCCAATATATTCTTTGAATTACCAGTCAGAAACTGGCACTATATACCAGTAGCAAAAATTGTGGGTGCACGTAACCCCAATATATTCTTTGAATTCCCAGTCAGACAATGGCACTATATACCAGTAGCAATAATTGTGGGTGCACGTAACCCCCATATATTCTTTGAATTCCCAGTGAGACAATGGCACTTTATACCAATAGCAAAAATTGTGGGTGCACATGACCCCAATATATTCTTTGAATTCCCAGTGAGACAATGGCACTATATACCAGTAGCAAAAATTGTGGGTGCACGTAACCCCAATATATTCTTTGAATTCTTAGTGAGACAATGGCACTATATACCAGTAGCAAAAATTGTGGGTGCACGTAACCCCAATATATTCTTTGAATTCTTAGTGAGACAATGGCACTATATACCAGTAGCAAAAATTGTGGGTGCACATAACCCCAATATATTCTTTGAATTCCCAGTGAGACAATGGCACTATATACCAGTAGCAAAAATTGTGGGTGCACGTAACCCCAATATATTCTTTGAATTCTTAGTGAGACAATGGCACTATATACCAGTAGCAAAAATTGTGGGTGCACGTAACCCCAATATATTCTTTGAATTCCCAGTGAGACAATGGCACTATATACCAGTAGCAAAAATTGTGGGTGCACGTTACCCCAATATATTCTTTGAATTACCAGTCAGAAACTGGCACTATATACCAGTAGCAAAAATTGTGGGTGCACATAACCCCAATATATTCTTTGAAATCCCAGTGAGACAATGGCACTATATACCAGTAGCAAAAATTGTGGGTGCACGTAACCCCCATATATTCTTTGAATTCCCAGTGAGACAATGGCACTATATAACAGTAGCAAAAATTGTGGGTGCACATAACCCCAATATATTCTTTGAATTCCCAGTGAGACAATGGCACTATATACCAGTAGTAAAAATTGTGGGTGCACATAACCCCAATATATTCTTTGAATTCCCAGTCAGACAATGGCACTATATACCAGTAGCAAAAATTGTGGGTGCACGTAACCCCAATATATTCTTTGAATTCTTAGTGAGACAATGGCACTATATACCAGTAGCAAAAATTGTGGGTGCACGTAACCCCAATATATTCTTTGAATTCCCAGTGAGACAATGGCACTATATACCAGTAGCAAAAATTGTGGGTGCACGTTACCCCAATATATTCTTTGAATTACCAGTCAGAAACTGGCACTATATACCAGTAGCAAAAATTGTGGGTGCACGTAACCCCAATATATTCTTTGAATTCCCAGTGAGACAATGGCACTATATACCAGTAGCAAAAATTGTGGGTGCACATAACCCCAATATATTCTTTGAATTCTTAGTGAGACAATGGCACTATATACCAGTAGCAAAAATTGTGGGTGCACATGACCCCAATATATTCTTTGAATTCCCAGTCAGACAATGGCACTATATACCAGTAGCAAAAATTGTGGGTGCACATGACCCCAATATATTCTTTGAATTCCCAGTGAGACAATGGCACTATATACCAGTAGCAAAAATTGTGGGTGCACGTAACCCCCATATATTCTTTGAATTCCCAGTAAGACAATGGCACTATATAGCAGTAGCAAAAATTGTGGGTGCACGTAATCCCAATATATTCTTTGAATTCCCAGTCAGACAATGGCACTATATACCAGTAGCAAAAATTGTGGGTGCACGTAACCCCCATATATTCTTTGAATTCCCAGTCAGACAATGGCACTATATACCAGTAGAAAAAATTGTGGGTGCACATAACCCCAATATATTCTTTGAATTCTTAGTGAGACAATGGCACTATATACCAGTAGCAAAAATTGTGGGTGCACATGACCCCAATATATTCTTTGAATTCCCAGTCAGACAATGGCACTATATACCAGTAGCAAAAATTGTGGGTGCACGTAACCCCAATATATTCTTTGAATTCCCAGTGAGACAATGGCACTATATACCAGTAGCAAAAATTGTGGGTGCACGTAACCCCCATATATTCTTTGAATTCCAAGTCAGACAATGGCACTATATACCAGTAGCAAAAATTGTGGGTGCACATAACCCCAATATATTCTTTGAATTCCCAGTCAGACAATGGCTCTATATACCAGTAGAAAAAATTGTGGGTGCACATAACTCCAATATATTCTTTGAATTCCCAGTGAGACAATGGCACTATATACCAGTAGCAAAAATTGTAGGTGCACGTAACCCCAATATATTCTTTGAATTCTTAGTGAGACAATGGCACTATATACCAGTAGCAAAAATTGTGGGTGCACGTAACCCCAATATATTCTTTGATTTCTTAGTGAGACAATGGCACTATATACCAGTAGCAAAAATTGTGGGTGCACGTTACCCCAATATATTCTTTGAATTACCAGTCAGAAACTGGCACTATATACCAGTAGCAAAAATTGTGGGTGCACGTAACCCCAATATATTCTTTGAATTCCCAGTGAGACAATGGCACTATATACCAGTAGCAATAATTGTGGGTGCACGTAACCCCCATATATTCTTTGAATTCCCAGTGAGACAATGGCACTATATACCAGTAGCAAAAATTGTGGGTGCACATAACCCCAATATATTCTTTGAATTACCAGTCAGAAACTGGCACTATATACCAGTAGCAAAAATTGTGGGTGCACGTAACCCCCATATATTCTTTGAATTACCAGTGAGACAATGGCACTATGTACCAGTAGCAAAAATTGTGGGTGCACATAACCCCAATATATTCTTTGAATTCGCAGTGAGACAATGGCACTATATACCAGTAGTAAAAAATGTGGGTGCACATAACCCCAATATATTCTTTAAATTCGCAGTGAGACAATGGCACTATATACCAGTAGTAAAAATTGTGGGTGCACATAACCCCAATATATTCTTTGAATTCCCAGTCAGACAATGGCACTATATACCAGTAGCAAAAATTGTGGGTGCACGTAACCCCCATATATTCTTTGAATTCCCAGTGAGACAATGGCACTATATACCAGTAGCAAAAATTGTGGGTGCACGTAACCCCAATATATTCTTTGAATTACCAGTCAGAAACTGGCACTATATACCAGTAGCAAAAATTGTGGGTGCACGTAACCCCAATATATTCTTTGAATTCCCAGTGAGACAATGGCACTATATACCAGTAGCAATAATTGTGGGTGCACGTAACCCCCATATATTCTTTGAATTCCCAGTGAGACAATGGCACTTTATACCAATAGCAAAAATTGTGGGTGCACATGACCCCAATATATTCTTTGAATTCCCAGTGAGACAATGGCACTATATACCAGTAGCAAAAATTGTGGGTGCACGTAACCCCAATATATTCTTTGAATTCTTAGTGAGACAATGGCACTATATACCAGTAGCAAAAATTGTGGGTGCACGTAACCCCAATATATTCTTTGAATTCTTAGTGAGACAATGGCACTATATACCAGTAGCAAAAATTGTGGGTGCACATAACCCCAATATATTCTTTGAATTCCCAGTGAGACAATGGCACTATATACCAGTAGCAAAAATTGTGGGTGCACGTAACCCCAATATATTCTTTGAATTCTTAGTGAGACAATGGCACTATATACCAGTAGCAAAAATTGTGGGTGCACGTAACCCCAATATATTCTTTGAATTCCCAGTGAGACAATGGCACTATATACCAGTAGCAAAAATTGTGGGTGCACGTTACCCCAATATATTCTTTGAATTACCAGTCAGAAACTGGCACTATATACCAGTAGCAAAAATTGTGGGTGCACATAACCCCAATATATTCTTTGAAATCCCAGTGAGACAATGGCACTATATACCAGTAGCAAAAATTGTGGGTGCATGTAACCCCCATATATTCTTTGAATTCCCAGTGAGACAATGGCACTATATAACAGTAGCAAAAATTGTGGGTGCACATAACCCCAATATATTCTTTGAATTCCCAGTGAGACAATGGCACTATATACCAGTAGTAAAAATTGTGGGTGCACATAACCCCAATATATTCTTTGAATTCCCAGTCAGACAATGGCACTATATACCAGTAGCAAAAATTGTGGGTGCACGTAACCCCAATATATTCTTTGAATTCTTAGTGAGACAATGGCACTATATACCAGTAGCAAAAATTGTGGGTGCACGTAACCCCAATATATTCTTTGAATTCCCAGTGAGACAATGGCACTATATACCAGTAGCAACAATTGTGGGTGCACGTTACCCCAATATATTCTTTGAATTACCAGTCAGAAACTGGCACTATATACCAGTAGCAAAAATTGTGGGTGCACGTAACCCCAATATATTCTTTGAATTCCCAGTGAGACAATGGCACTATATACCAGTAGCAAAAATTGTGGGTGCACATAACCCCATTATATTCTTTGAATTCTTAGTGAGACAATGGCACTATATACCAGTAGCAAAAATTGTGGGTGCACATGACCCCAATATATTCTTTGAATTCCCAGTGAGACAATGGCACTATATACCAGTAGCAAAAATTGTGGGTGCACGTAACCCCAATATATTCTTTGAATTCCCAGTGAGACAATGGCACTATATACCAGTAGCAAAAATTGTGGGTGCACATAACCCCATTATATTCTTTGAATTCTTAGTGAGACAATGGCACTATATACCAGTAGCAAAAATTGTGGGTGCACATGACCCCAATATATTCTTTGAATTCCCAGTCAGACAATGGCACTATATACCAGTAGCAAAAATTGTGGGTGCACGTAACCCCCATATATTCTTTGAATTCCCAGTAAGACAATGGCACTATATAGCAGTAGCAAAAATTGTGGGTGCACGTAATCCCAATATATTCTTTGAATTCCCAGTCAGACAATGGCACTATATACCAGTAGCAAAAATTGTGGGTGCACGTAACCCCCATATATTCTTTGAATTCCCAGTCAGACAATGGCACTATATACCAGTAGAAAAAATTGTGGGTGCACATAACCCCAATATATTCTTTGAATTCTTAGTGAGACAATGGCACTATATACCAGTAGCAAAAATTGTGGGTGCACATGACCCCAATATATTCTTTGAATTCCCAGTCAGACAATGGCACTATATACCAGTAGCAAAAATTGTGGGTGCACGTAACCCCAATATATTCTTTGAATTCCCAGTGAGACAATGGCACTATATACCAGTAGCAAAAATTGTGGGTGCACGTAACCCCCATATATTCTTTGAATTCCCAGTCAGACAATGGCACTATATACCAGTAGCAAAAATTGTGGGTGCACATAACCCCAATATATTCTTTGAATTCCCAGTCAGACAATGGCTCTATATACCAGTAGAAAAAATTGTGGGTGCACATAACTCCAATATATTCTTTGAATTCCCAGTGAGACAATGGCACTATATACCAGTAGCAAAAATTGTAGGTGCACGTAACCCCCATATATTCTTTGAATTCCCAGTCAGACAATGGCACTATATACCAGTAGCAAAAATTGTGGGTGCACATAACCCCAATATATTCTTTGAATTCCCAGTGAGACAATGGCACTATATACCAGTAGCAAAAATTGTGGGTGCACGTAACCCCAATATATTCTTTGAATTCCCAGTGAGACAATGGCACTATATACCAGTAGCAAAAATTGTGGGTGCACGTAACCCCAATATATTCTTTGAATTACCAGTCAGAAACTGGCACTATATACCAGTAGCAAAAATTGTGGGTGCACGTAACCCCAATATATTCTTTGAATTCCCAGTGAGACAATGGCACTATATACCAGTAGCAATAATTGTGGGTGCACGTAACCCCCATATATTCTTTGAATTCCCAGTGAGACAATGGCACTATATACCAGTAGCAAAAATTGTGGGTGCACATAACTTCAATATATTCTTTGAATTCCCAGTGAGACAATGGCACTATATACCAGTAGCAAAAATTGTGGGTGCACGTAACCCCAATATATTCTTTGAATTCTTAGTGAGACAATGGCACTATATACCAGTAGCAAAAAATGTGGGTGCACGTAACCCCCATATATTCTTTGAATTCCCAGTGAGACAATGGCACTATATACCAGTAGCAAAAATTGTGGGTACACGTAACCCCAATATATTCTTTGAATTCCCAGTGAGACAATGGCACTATATACCAGTAGCAAAAATTGTGGGTGCACATAACTTCAATATATTCTTTGAATTCCCAGTGAGACAATGGCACTATATACCAGTAGCAAAAATTGTGGGTGCACGTAACCCCCATATATTCTTTGAATTCCCAGTGAGACAATGGCACTATATACCAGTAGCAAAAATTGTGGGTGCACATAACCCCAATATATTCTTTGAATTTCCAGTCAGACAATGGCACTATATACCAGTAGCAAAAATTGTGGGTGCACGTAACCCCCATATATTCTTTGAATTCCCAGTGAGACAATGGCACTATCTACCAGTAGCAAAAATTGTGGGTGCACGTAACCCCAATATATTCTTTGAATTCTTAGTGAGACAATGGCACTATATACCAGTAGCAAAAAATGTGGGTGCACGTAACCCCCATATATTCTTTGAATTCCCAGTGAGACAATGGCACTATATACCAGTAGCAAAAATTGTGGGTGCACGTAACCCCAATATATTCTTTGATTTCCCAGTCAGACAATAACACTATATACCAGTAGCAAAAATTGTGGGTGCACGTAACCCCAATATATTCTTTGAATTACCAGTCAGAAACTGGCACTATATACCAGTAGCAAAAATTGTGGGTGCACGTAACCCCCATATATTCTTTGAATTCCCAGTGAGACAATGGCACTATATACCAGTAGCAAAAATTGTGGGTGCACATAACCCCAATATATTCTTTGAATTCGCAGTCAGACAATGGCACTATATACCAGTAGCAAAAATTGTGGGTGCACGTAACCCCCATATATTCTTTGAATTCCCAGTGAGACAATGGCACTATATAACAGTAGCAAAAATTGTGGGTGCACATAACCCCAATATATTCTTTGAATTCCCAGTGAGACAATGGCACTATATACCAGTAGTAAAAATTGTGGGTGCACTTAACCCCAATATATTCTTTGAATTCCCAGTCAGACAATGGCACTATATACCAGTAGCAAAAATTGTGGGTGCACGTAACCCCCATATATTCTTTGAATTCCCACTGAGACAATGGCACTATATACCAGTAGCAAAAATTGTGGGTGCACGTAACCCCAATATATTCTTTGAATTACCAGTCAGAAACTGGCACTATATGGCAGTAGCAAGAAATGAGGGTATTTATAACCCCAATATATTCTTTGAATTACCAGTCAGAAACTGGCACTATATGGCAGTAGCAAGAAATGAGGGTATTTGTAACCCCAATATATTCTTTGAATTCCCAGTCAGACAATGGCACTATATACCAGTAGCAAAAATTGTGGGTGAACATGACCCCAATATATTCTTTGAATTCCCAGTGAGACAATGGCACTATATACCAGTAGCAAAAATTGTGGGTGCACGTAACCCCAATATATTCTTTGAATTCTTAGTGAGACAATGGCACTATATACCAGTAGCAAAAATTGTGGGTGCACATAACCCCAATATATTCTTTGAATTCCCAGTGAGACAATGGCACTATATACCAGTAGCAAAAATTGTGGGTGCACGTAACCCCAATATATTCTTTGAATTCTTAGTGAGACAATGGCACTATATACCAGTAGCAAAAATTGTGGGTGCACGTAACCCCAATATATTCTTTGATTTCTTAGTGAGACAATGGCACTATATACCAGTAGCAAAAATTGTGGGTGCACGTTACCCCAATATATTCTTTGAATTACCAGTCAGAAACTGGCACTATATACCAGTAGCAAAAATTGTGGGTGCACGTAACCCCAATATATTCTTTGAATTCCCAGTGAGACAATGGCACTATATACCAGTAGCAATAATTGTGGGTGCACGTAACCTCCATATATTCTTTGAATTCCCAGTGAGACAATGGCACTATATACCAGTAGCAAAAATTGTGGGTGCACATAACCCCAATATATTCTTTGAATTACCAGTCAGAAACTGGCACTATATACCAGTAGCAAAAATTGTGGGTGCACGTAACCCCCATATATTCTTTGAATTACCAGTGAGACAATGGCACTATGTACCAGTAGCAAAAATTGTGGGTGCACATAACCCCAATATATTCTTTGAATTCGCAGTGAGACAATGGCACTATATACCAGTAGTAAAAAATGTGGGTGCACATAACCCCAATATATTCTTTAAATTCGCAGTGAGACAATGGCACTATATACCAGTAGTAAAAATTGTGGGTGCACATAACCCCAATATATTCTTTGAATTCCCAGTCAGATAATGGCACTATATACCAGTAGCAAAAATTGTGGGTGCACGTAACCCCCATATATTCTTTGAATTCCCAGTGAGACAATGGCACTATATACCAGTAGCAAAAATTGTGGGTGCACGTAACCCCAATATATTCTTTGAATTACCAGTCAGAAACTGGCACTATATACCAGTAGCAAAAATTGTGGGTGCACGTAACCCCAATATATTCTTTGAATTCCCAGTCAGACAATGGCACTATATACCAGTAGCAATAATTGTGGGTGCACGTAACCCCCATATATTCTTTGAATTCCCAGTGAGACAATGGCACTTTATACCAATAGCAAAAATTGTGGGTGCACATGACCCCAATATATTCTTTGAATTCCCAGTGAGACAATGGCACTATATACCAGTAGCAAAAATTGTGGGTGCACGTAACCCCAATATATTCTTTGAATTCTTAGTGAGACAATGGCACTATATACCAGTAGCAAAAATTGTGGGTGCACGTAACCCCAATATATTCTTTGAATTCTTAGTGAGACAATGGCACTATATACCAGTAGCAAAAATTGTGGGTGCACATAACCCCAATATATTCTTTGAATTCCCAGTGAGACAATGGCACTATATACCAGTAGCAAAAATTGTGGGTGCACGTAACCCCAATATATTCTTTGAATTCTTAGTGAGACAATGGCACTATATACCAGTAGCAAAAATTGTGGGTGCACGTAACCCCAATATATTCTTTGAATTCCCAGTGAGACAATGGCACTATATACCAGTAGCAAAAATTGTGGGTGCACGTTACCCCAATATATTCTTTGAATTACCAGTCAGAAACTGGCACTATATACCAGTAGCAAAAATTGTGGGTGCACATAACCCCAATATATTCTTTGAAATCCCAGTGAGACAATGGCACTATATACCAGTAGCAAAAATTGTGGGTGCACGTAACCCCCATATATTCTTTGAATTCCCAGTGAGACAATGGCACTATATAACAGTAGCAAAAATTGTGGGTGCACATAACCCCAATATATTCTTTGAATTCCCAGTGAGACAATGGCACTATATACCAGTAGTAAAAATTGTGGGTGCACATAACCCCAATATATTCTTTGAATTCCCAGTCAGACAATGGCACTATATACCAGTAGCAAAAATTGTGGGTGCACGTAACCCCAATATATTCTTTGAATTCTTAGTGAGACAATGGCACTATATACCAGTAGCAAAAATTGTGGGTGCACGTAACCCCAATATATTCTTTGAATTCCCAGTGAGACAATGGCACTATATACCAGTAGCAAAAATTGTGGGTGCACGTTACCCCAATATATTCTTTGAATTACCAGTCAGAAACTGGCACTATATACCAGTAGCAAAAATTGTGGGTGCACGTAACCCCAATATATTCTTTGAATTCCCAGTGAGACAATGGCACTATATACCAGTAGCAAAAATTGTGGGTGCACATAACCCCAATATATTCTTTGAATTCTTAGTGAGACAATGGCACTATATACCAGTAGCAAAAATTGTGGGTGCACATGACCCCAATATATTCTTTGAATTCCCAGTCAGACAATGGCACTATATACCAGTAGCAAAAATTGTGGGTGCACATGACCCCAATATATTCTTTGAATTCCCAGTGAGACAATGGCACTATATACCAGTAGCAAAAATTGTGGGTGCACGTAACCCCCATATATTCTTTGAATTCCCAGTAAGACAATGGCACTATATAGCAGTAGCAAAAATTGTGGGTGCACGTAATCCCAATATATTCTTTGAATTCCCAGTCAGACAATGGCACTATATACCAGTAGCAAAAATTGTGGGTGCACGTAACCCCCATATATTCTTTGAATTCCCAGTCAGACAATGGCACTATATACCAGTAGAAAAAATTGTGGGTGCACATAACCCCAATATATTCTTTGAATTCTTAGTGAGACAATGGCACTATATACCAGTAGCAAAAATTGTGGGTGCACATGACCCCAATATATTCTTTGAATTCCCAGTCAGACAATGGCACTATATACCAGTAGCAAAAATTGTGGGTGCACGTAACCCCAATATATTCTTTGAATTCCCAGTGAGACAATGGCACTATATACCAGTAGCAAAAATTGTGGGTGCACGTAACCCCCATATATTCTTTGAATTCCAAGTCAGACAATGGCACTATATACCAGTAGCAAAAATTGTGGGTGCACATAACCCCAATATATTCTTTGAATTCCCAGTCAGACAATGGCTCTATATACCAGTAGAAAAAATTGTGGGTGCACATAACTCCAATATATTCTTTGAATTCCCAGTGAGACAATGGCACTATATACCAGTAGCAAAAATTGTAGGTGCACGTAACCCCCATATATTCTTTGAATTCCCAGTCAGACAATGGCACTATATACCAGTAGCAAAAATTGTGGGTGCACATAACCCCAATATATTCTTTGAATTCCCAGTGAGACAATGGCACTATATACCAGTAGCAAAAATTGTGGGTGCACGTAACCCCAATATATTCTTTGAATTCCCAGTGAGACAATGGCACTATATACCAGTAGCAAAAATTGTGGGTGCACGTAACCCCAATATATTCTTTGAATTACCAGTCAGAAACTGGCACTATATACCAGTAGCAAAAATTGTGGGTGCACGTAACCCCAATATATTCTTTGAATTCCCAGTGAGACAATGGCACTATATACCAGTAGCAATAATTGTGGGTGCACGTAACCCCCATATATTCTTTGAATTCCCAGTGAGACAATGGCACTATATACCAGTAGCAAAAATTGTGGGTGCACATAACTTCAATATATTCTTTGAATTCCCAGTGAGACAATGGCACTATATACCAGTAGCAAAAATTGTGGGTGCACGTAACCCCAATATATTCTTTGAATTCTTAGTGAGACAATGGCACTATATACCAGTAGCAAAAAATGTGGGTGCACGTAACCCCCATAT
Source organism: Leptodactylus fuscus (assembly GCF_031893055.1). NCBI lineage: Eukaryota > Metazoa > Chordata > Amphibia > Anura > Leptodactylidae > Leptodactylus > Leptodactylus fuscus. The sequence goes on from NC_134269.1 coordinate 6,433,889, forward strand.
ATTCTTTGAATTCCCAGTGAGACAATGGCACTATATACCAGTAGCAAAAATTGTGGGTGCACGTAACCCCAATATATTCTTTGATTTCCCAGTGAGACAATGGCACTATATACCAGTAGCAAAAATTGTGGGTGCACGTAACCCCAATATATTCTTTGAATTACCAGTCAGAAACTGGCACTATATACCAGTAGCAAAAATTGTGGGTGCACGTAACCCCCATATATTCTTTGAATTCCCAGTGAGACAATGGCACTATATACCAGTAGCAAAAATTGTGGGTGCACATAACCCCAATATATTCTTTGAATTCCCAGTCAGACAATGGCACTATATACCAGTAGCAAAAATTGTGGGTGCACGTAACCCCCATATATTCTTGGAATTCCCAGTGAGACAATGGCACTATATACCAGTAGCAAAAATTGTGGGTGCACATAACCCCAATATATTCTTTGAATTCCCAGTGAGACAATGGCACTATATACCAGTAGTAAAAATTGTGGGTGCACATAACCCCAATATATTCTTTGAATTCCCAGTCAGACAATGGCACTATATACCAGTAGCAAAAATTGTGGGTGCACGTAACCCCCATATATTCTTTGAATTCCCAGTGAGACAATGGCACTATATACCAGTAGCAAAAATTGTGGGTGCACATAACCCCAATATATTCTTTGAATTACCAGTCAGAAACTGGCACTATATGGCAGTAGCAAGAAATGAGGGTATTTATAACCCCAATATATTCTTTGAATTACCAGTCAGAAACTGGCACTATATGGCAGTAGCAAGAAATGAGGGTATTTGTAACCCCAATATATTCTTTGAATTCCCAGTCAGACAATGGCACTATATACCAGTAGCAAAAATTGTGGGTGCACATGACCCCAATATATTCTTTGAATTCCCAGTGAGACAATGGCACTATATACCAGTAGCAAAAATTGTGGGTGCACGTAACCCCAATATATTCTTTGAATTCTTAGTGAGACAATGGCACTATATACCAGTAGCAAAAATTGTGGGTGCACATAACCCCAATATATTCTTTGAATTCCCAGTGAGACAATGGCACTATATACCAGTAGCAAAAATTGTGGGTGCACGTAACCCCAACATATTCTTTGAATTCTTAGTGAGACAATGGCACTATATACCAGTAGCAAAAATTGTGGGTGCACGTAACCCCAATATATTCTTTGAATTCCCAGTGAGACAATGGCACTATATACCAGTAGCAATAATTGTGGGTGCACGTAACCCCCATATATTCTTTGAATTCCCAGTGAGACAATGGCACTATATACCAGTAGCAAAAATTGTGGGTGCACATAACCCCAATATATTCTTTGAATTACCAGTCAGAAACTGGCACTATATACCAGTAGCAAAAATTGTGGGTGCACATAACCCCAATATATTCTTTGAATTCGCAGTGAGACAATGGCACTATATACCAGTAGCAAAAATTGTGGGTGCACATAACCCCAATATATTCTTTGAATTCCCAGTCAGACAATGGCACTATATACCAGTAGCAAAAATTGTGGGTGCACGTAACCCCCATATATTCTTTGAATTCCCAGTGAGACAATGGCACTATATACCAGTAGCAAAAATTGTGGGTGCACGTAACCCCAATATATTCTTTGAATTCCCAGTGAGACAATGGCACTATATACCAGTAGTAAAAATTGTGGGTGCACATAACCCCAATATATTCTTTGAATTCCCAGTCAGACAATGGCACTATATACCAGTAGCAAAAATTGTGGGTGCACGTAACCCCCATATATTCTTTGAATTCCCAGTGAGACAATGGCACTATATACCAGTAGCAAAAATTGTGGGTGCACGTAACCCCAATATATTCTTTGAATTACCAGTCAGAAACTGGCACTATATGGCAGTAGCAAGAAATGAGGGTATTTGTAACCCCAATATATTCTTTGAATTCCCAGTCAGACAATGGCACTATATACCAGTAGCAAAAATTGTGGGTGCACATGACCCCAATATATTCTTTGAAATCCCAGTGAGACAATGGCACTATATACCAGTAGCAAAAATTGTGGGTGCACGTAACCCCAACATATTCTTTGAATTCTTAGTGAGACAATGGCGCTATATACCAGTAGCAAAAATTGTGGGTGCACGTAACCCCAATATATTCTTTGAATTCCCAGTGAGACAATGGCACTATATACCAGTAGCAATAATTGTGGGTGCACGTAACCCCCATATATTCTTTGAATTCCCAGTGAGACAATGGCACTATATACCAGTAGCAAAAATTGTGGGTGCACATAACCCCAATATATTCTTTGAATTACCAGTCAGAAACTGGCACTATATACCAGTAGCAAAAATTGTGGGTGCACATAACCCCAATATATTCTTTGAATTCGCAGTGAGACAATGGCACTATATACCAGTAGTAAAAATTGTGGGTGCACATAACCCCAATATATTCTTTGAATTCCCAGTCAGACAATGGCACTATATACCAGTAGCAAAAATTGTGGGTGCACGTAACCCCCATATATTCTTTGAATTCCCAGTCAGACAATGGCACTATATACCAGTAGCAAAAATTGTGGGTGCACGTAACCCCAATATATTCTTTGAATTACCAGTCAGAAACTGGCACTATATACCAGTAGCAAAAATTGTGGGTGCACGTAACCCCAATATATTCTTTGAATTCCCAGTCAGACAATGGCACTATATACCAGTAGCAAAAATTGTGGGTGCACGTAACCCCCATATATTCTTTGAATTCCCAGTGAGACAATGGCACTTTATACCAATAGCAAAAATTGTGGGTGCACATGACCCCAATATATTCTTTGAATTCCCAGTGAGACAATGGCACTATATACCAGTAGCAAAAATTGTGGGTGCACGTAACCCCAATATATTCTTTGAATTCTTAGTGAGACAATGGCACTATATACCAGTAGCAAAAATTGTGGGTGCACATAACCCCAATATATTCTTTGAATTCCCAGTGAGACAATGGCACTATATACCAGTAGCAAAAATTGTGGGTGCACGTAACCCCAATATATTCTTTGAATTCTTAGTGAGACAATGGCACTATATACCAGTAGCAAAAATTGTGGGTGCACGTAACCCCAATATATTCTTTGAATTCCCAGTGAGACAATGGCACTATATACCAGTAGCAAAAATTGTGGGTGCACGTTACCCCAATATATTCTTTGAATTACCAGTCAGAAACTGGCACTATATACCAGTAGCAAAAATTGTGGGTGCACATAACCCCAATATATTCTTTGAATTCCCAGTGAGACAATGGCACTATATACCAGTAGCAAAAATTGTGGGTGCACGTAACCCCCATATATTCTTTGAATTCCCAGTAAGACAATGGCACTATATAGCAGTAGCAAAAATTGTGGGTGCACATGACCCCAATATATTCTTTGAATTCCCAGTGAGACAATGGCACTATATACCAGTAGCAAAAATTGTGGGTGCACGTAACCCCCATATATTCTTTGAATTACCAGTAAGACAATGGCACTATATAGCAGTAGCAAAAATTGTGGGTGCACGTAATCCCAATATATTCTTTGAATTCCCAGTCAGACAATGGCACTATATACCAGTAGCAAAAATTGTGGGTGCACGTAACCCCCATATATTCTTTGAATTACCAGTCAGAAACTGGCACTATATAGCAGTAGCAAAAATTGTGGGTGCACATAACCCCAATATATTCTTTGAATTCCCAGTCAGACAATGGCACTATATACCAGTAGCAAAAATTGTGGGTGCACGTAACCCCCATATATTCTTTGAATTCCCAATCAGACAATGGCACTATATACCAGTAGCAAAAATTGTGGGTGCACATAACCCCAATATATTCTTTGAATTCTTAGTGAGACAATGGCACTATATACCAGTAGCAAAAATTGTGGGTGCACGTAACCCCCATATATTCTTTGAATTCCCAGTGAGACAATGGCACTATATACCAGTAGCAAAAATTGTGGGTGCACGTAACCCCCATATATTCTTTGAATTCCCAGTCAGACAATGGCACTATATACCAGTAGCAAAAATTGTGGGTGCACATAACCCCAATATATTCTTTAAATTCTTAGTGAGACAATGGCACTATATACCAGTAGCAAAAATTGTGGGTGCACGTAACCCCCATATATTCTTTGAATTCCCAGTGAGACAATGGCACTATATACCAGTAGCAAAAATTGTGGGTGCACGTAACCCCAATATATTCTTTGAATTACCAGTCAGAAACTGGCACTATATAGCAGTAGCAAAAATTGTGGGTGCACATAACCCCAATATATTCTTTGAATTCCCAGTCAGACAATGGCACTATATACCAGTAGCAAAAATTGTGGGTGCACATAACCCCAATAAATTCTTCGAATTCCCAGTGAGACAATGGCACTATATACCAGTAGCAAAAATTGTGGGTGCACTTAACCCCAATATATTCTTTGAATTCCCAGTGAGACAATGGCACTATATACCAGTAGCAAAATTGTGGGTGCACATAACCCCAATATATTCTTTGAATTCCCAGTCAGACAATGGCACTATATACCAGTAGCAAAAATTGTGGGTGCACATAACCCCAATATATTCTTTGAATTCCCAGTGAGACAATGGCACTTTATACCAATAGCAAAAATTGTGGGTGCACATGACCCCAATATATTCTTTGAATTCCCAGTCAGACAATGGCACTATATACCAGTAGCAAAAATTGTGGGTGCACGTAACCCCCATATATTCTTTGAATTCCCAGTGAGACAATGGCACTATATACCAGTAGCAAAAATTGTGGGTGCACATAACCCCAATATATTCTTTGAATTCCCAGTGAGACAATGGCACTATATACCAGTAGTAAAAATTGTGGGTGCACATAACCCCAATATATTCTTTGAATTCCCAGTCAGACAATGGCACTATATACCAGTAGCAAAAATTGTGGGTGCACGTAACCCCAATATATTCTTTGAATTACCAGTCAGAAACTGGCACTATATGGCAGTAGCAAGAAATGAGGGTATTTATAACCCCAATATATTCTTTGAATTACCAGTCAGAAACTGGCACTATATGGCAGTAGCAAGAAATGAGGGTATTTGTAACCCCAATATATTCTTTGAATTCCCAGTCAGACAATGGCACTATATACCAGTAGCAAAAATTGTGGGTGCACATGACCCCAATATATTCTTTGAATTCCCAGTGAGACAATGGCACTATATACCAGTAGCAAAAATTGTGGGTGCACGTAACCCCAATATATTCTTTGAATTCTTAGTGAGACAATGGCACTATATACCAGTAGCAAAAATTGTGGGTGCACATAACCCCAATATATTCTTTGAATTCCCAGTGAGACCATGGCACTATATACCAGTAGCAAAAATTGTGGGTGCACGTAACCCCAACATATTCTTTGAATTCTTAGTGAGACAATGGCACTATATACCAGTAGCAAAAATTGTGGGTGCACGTAACCCCAATATATTCTTTGAATTCCCAGTGAGACAATGGCACTATATACCAGTAGCAATAATTGTGGGTGCAAGTAACCCTCATATATTCTTTGAATTCCCAGTGAGACAATGGCACTATATACCAGTAGCAAAAATTGTGGGTGCACATAACCCCAATATATTCTTTGAATTACCAGTCAGAAACTGGCACTATATACCAGTAGCAAAAATTGTGGGTGCACATAACCCAAATATATTCTTTGAATTCGCAGTGAGACAATGGCACTATATACCAGTAGTAAAAATTGTGGGTGCACATAACCCCAATATATTCTTTGAATTCCCAGTCAGACAATGGCACTATATACCAGTAGCAAAAATTGTGGGTGCACGTAACCCCCATATATTCTTTGAATTCCCAGTCAGACAATGGCACTATATACCAGTAGCAAAAATTGTGGGTGCACGTAACCCCAATATATTCTTTGAATTACCAGTCAGAAACTGGCACTATATACCAGTAGCAAAAATTGTGGGTGCACGTAACCCCAATATATTCTTTGAATTCCCAGTCAGACAATGGCACTATATACCAGTAGCAAAAATTGTGAGTGCACGTAACCCCCATATATTCTTTGAATTCCCAGTGAGACAATGGCACTTTATACCAATAGCAAAAATTGTGGGTGCACATGACCCTAATATATTCTTTGAATTCCCAGTGAGACAATGGCACTATACACCAGTAGCAAAAATTGTGGGTGCACGTAACCCCAATATATTCTTTGAATTCTTAGTGAGACAATGGCACTATATACCAGTAGCAAAAATTGTGGGTGCACGTAACCCCAATATATTCTTTGAATTCCCAGTGAGACAATGGCACTATATACCAGTAGCAAAAATTGTGGGTGCACGTTACCCCAATATATTCTTTGAATTACCAGTCAAAAACTGGCACTATATACCAGTAGCAAAAATTGTGGGTGCACATAACCCCAATATATTCTTTGAATTCCCAGTGAGACAATGGCACTATATACCAGTAGCAAAAATTGTGGGTGCACGTAACCCCCATATATTCTTTGAATTCCCAGTGAGACAATGGCACTTTATACCAGTAGCAAAAATTGTGGGTGCACATGACCCCAATATATTCTTTGAATTCCCAGTGAGACAATGGCACTATATACCAGTAGCAAAAATTGTGGGTGCACGTAACCCCCATATATTCTTTGAATTCCCAGTAAGACAATGGCACTATATAGCAGTAGCAAAAATTGTGGGTGCACGTAATCCCAATATATTCTTTGAATTCCCAGTCAGACAATGGCACTATATACCAGTAGCAAAAATTGTGGGTGCACGTAACCCCCATATATTCTTTGAATTACCAGTCAGAAACTGGCACTATATAGCAGTAGCAAAAATTGTGGGTGCACATAACCCCAATATATTCTTTGAATTCCCAGTCAGACAATGGCACTATATACCAGTAGCAAAAATTGTGGGTGCACGTAACCCCCATATATTCTTTGAATTCCCAGTGAGACAATGGCACTATATACCAGTAGCAAAAATTGTGGGTGCACGTAACCCCCATATATTCTTTGAATTCCCAGTCAGACAATGGCACTATATACCAGTAGCAAAAATTGTGGGTGCACATAACCCCAATATATTCTTTAAATTCTTAGTGAGACAATGGCACTATATACCAGTAGCAAAAATTGTGGGTGCACGTAACCCCCATATATTCTTTGAATTCCCAGTGAGACAATGGCACTATATACCAGTAGCAAAAATTGTGGGTGCACGTAACCCCAATATATTCTTTGAATTACCAGTCAGAAACTGGCACTATATAGCAGTAGCAAAAATTGTGGGTGCACATAACCCCAATATATTCTTTGAATTCCCAGTCAGACAATGGCACTATATACCAGTAGCAAAAATTGTGGGTGCACATAACCCCAATAAATTCTTCGAATTCCCAGTGAGACAATGGCACTATATACCAGTAGCAAAAATTGTGGGTGCACTTAACCCCAATATATTCTTTGAATTCCCAGTGAGACAATGGCACTATATACCAGTAGCAAAAATTGTGGGTGCACATAACCCCAATATATTCTTTGAATTCCCAGTCAGACAATGGCACTATATACCAGTAGCAAAAATTGTGGGTGCACGTAACCCCCATATATTCTTTGAATTCCCAGTGAGACAATGGCACTTTATACCAATAGCAAAAATTGTGGGTGCACATGACCCCAATATATTCTTTGAATTCCCAGTCAGACTATGGCACTATATACCAGTAGCAAAAATTGTGGGTGCACGTAACCCCAATATATTCTTTGAAATCTTAGTGAGACAATGGCACTATATACCAGTAGCAAAAATTGTGGGTGCACATAACCCCAATATATTCTTTGAATTCCAAGTGAGACAATGGCACTATATACCAGTAGCAAAAATTCTGGGTGCACGTAACCCTCATATATTCTTTGAATTCCCAGTGAGACAATGGCACTTTATACCAATAGCAAAAATTGTGGGTGCACATGACCCCAACATATTCTTTGAATTCCCAGTGAGACAATGGCACTATAAACCAGTAGCAAAAATTGTGGGTGCACATAACCCCAATATATTCTTTGAATTCCCAGTGAGACAATGGCACTATATACCAGTAGCAAAAATTGTGGGTGCACGTAACCCCCATATATTCTTTGAATTCCCAGTCAGACAATGGCACTATATACCAGTAGCAAAAATTGTGGGTGCACATAACCCCAATATATTCTTTGAATTCTTAGTGAGACAATGGCACTATATACCAGTAGCAAAAATTGTGGGTGCACGTAACCCCAATATATTCTTTGAATTCCCAGTGAGACAATGGCACTATATACCAGTAGCAAAAATTGTGGGTGCACATAACCCCAATATATTCTTTGAATTCCCAATCAGACAATGGCACTATAAACCAGTAGCAAAAATTGTGGGTGCACATAACTCCAATATATTCTTTGAATTCCCAGTGAGACAATGGCACTATATACCAGTAGCAAAAATTGTAGGTGCACGTAACCCCCATATATTCTTTAAATTCCCAGTCAGACAATGGCACTATATACCAATAGCAAAAATTGTGGGTGCACATAACCCCAATATATTCTTTGAATTCCCAGTGAGACAATGGCACTATATACCAGTAGCAAAAATTGTGGGTGCACGTAACCCCAATATATTCTTTGAATTCCCAGTGAGACAATGGCACTATATACCAGTAGCAAAAATTGTGGGTGCACGTAACCCCAATATATTCTTTGAATTACCAGTCAGAAACTGGCACTATATACCAGTAGCAAAAATTGTGGGTGCACGTAACCCCAATATATTCTTTGAATTACCAGTCAGAAACTGGCACTATATGGCAGTAGCAAGAAATGAGGGTATTTATAACCCCAATATATTCTTTGAATTACCAGTCAGAAACTGGCACTATATGGCAGTAGCAAGAAATGAGGGTATTTGTAACCCCAATATATTCTTTGAATTCCCAGTCAGACAATGGCACTATATACCAGTAGCAAAAATTGTGGGTGCACATGACCCCAATATATTCTTTGAATTCCCAGTGAGACAATGGCACTATATACCAGTAGCAAAAATTGTGGGTGCACGTAACCCCAATATATTCTTTGAATTCTTAGTGAGACAATGGCACTATATACCAGTAGCAAAAATTGTGGGTGCACATAACCCCAATATATTCTTTGAATTCCCAGTGAGACAATGGCACTATATACCAGTAGCAAAAATTGTAGGTGCACGTAACCCCCATATATTCTTTAAATTCCCAGTCAGACAATGGCACTATATACCAATAGCAAAAATTGTGGGTGCACATAACCCCAATATATTCTTTGAATTCCCAGTCAGACAATGGCACTATATACCAGTAGCAAAAATTGTGGGTGCACGTAACCCCAATATATTCTTTGAATTCCCAGTGAGACAATGGCACTATATAGCAGTAGCAAAAATTGTGGGTGCACGTAACCCCAATATATTCTTTGAATTACCAGTCAGAAACTGGCACTATATACCAGTAGCAAAAATTGTGGGTGCACGTAACCCCAATATATTCTTTGAATTACCAGTCAGAAACTGGCACTATATGGCAGTAGCAAGAAATGAGGGTATTTATAACCCCAATATATTCTTTGAATTACCAGTCAGAAACTGGCACTATATGGCAGTAGCAAGAAATGAGGGTATTTGTAACCCCAATATATTCTTTGAATTCCCAGTCAGACAATGGCACTATATACCAGTAGCAAAAATTGTGGGTGCACATGACCCCAATATATTCTTTGAATTCCCAGTGAGACAATGGCACTATATACCAGTAGCAAAAATTGTGGGTGCACGTAACCCCAATATATTCTTTGAATTCTTAGTGAGACAATGGCACTATATACCAGTAGCAAAAATTGTGGGTGCACATAACCCCAATATATTCTTTGAATTCCCAGTGAGACAATGGCACTATATACCAGTAGCAAAAATTGTGGGTGCACGTAACCCCAATATATTCTTTGAATTCCCAGTGAGACAATGGCACTATATACCAGTAGCAATAATTGTGGGTGCACGTAACCCCCATATATTCTTTGAAATCCCAGTGAGACAATGGCACTATATACCAGTAGCAAAAATTGTGGGTGCACATAACCCCAATATATTCTTTGAATTACCAGTCAGAAACTGGCACTATATACCAGTAGCAAAAATTGTGGGTGCACATAACCCCAATATATTCTTTGAATTCGCAGTGAGACAATGGCACTATATACCAGTAGTAAAAATTGTGGGTGCACATAACCCCAATATATTCTTTGAATTCCCAGTCAGACAATGGCACTATATACCAGTAGCAAAAATTGTGGGTGCACGTAACCCCCATATATTCTTTGAATTCCCAGTGAGACAATGGCACTATATACCAGTAGCAAAAATTGTGGGTGCACGTAACCCCCATATATTCTTTGAATTCCCAGTCAGACAATGGCACTATATACCAGTAGCAAAAATTGTGGGTGCACATAACCCCAATATATTCTTTAAATTCTTAGTGAGACAATGGCACTATATACCAGTAGCAAAAATTGTGGGTGCACGTAACCCCCATATATTCTTTGAATTCCCAGTGAGACAATGGCACTATATACCAGTAGCAAAAATTGTGGGTGCACGTAACCCCAATATATTCTTTGAATTACCAGTCAGAAACTGGCACTATATAGCAGTAGCAAAAATTGTGGGTGCACATAACCCCAATATATTCTTTGAATTCCCAGTCAGACAATGGCACTATATACCAGTAGCAAAAATTGTGGGTGCACATAACCCCAATAAATTCTTCGAATTCCCAGTGAGACAATGGCACTATATACCAGTAGCAAAAATTGTGGGTGCACTTAACCCCAATATATTCTTTGAATTCCCAGTGAGACAATGGCACTATATACCAGTAGCAAAAATTGTGGGTGCACATAACCCCAATATATTCTTTGAATTCCCAGTCAGACAATGGCACTATATACCAGTAGCAAAAATTGTGGGTGCACGTAACCCCCATATATTCTTTGAATTCCCAGTGAGACAATGGCACTTTATACCAATAGCAAAAATTGTGGGTGCACATGACCCCAATATATTCTTTGAATTCCCAGTCAGACAATGGCACTATATACCAGTAGCAAAAATTGTGGGTGCACGTAACCCCAATATATTCTTTGAAATCTTAGTGAGACAATGGCACTATATACCAGTAGCAAAAATTGTGGGTGCACATAACCCCAATATATTCTTTGAATTCCAAGTGAGACAATGGCACTATATACCAGTAGCAAAAATTCTGGGTGCACGTAACCCTCATATATTCTTTGAATTCCCAGTGAGACAATGGCACTTTATACCAATAGCAAAAATTGTGGGTGCACATGACCCCAATATATTCTTTGAATTCCCAGTGAGACAATGGCACTATATACCAGTAGCAAAAATTGTGGGTGCACGTAACCCCAATATATTCTTTGAATTCCCAGTGAGACAATGGCACTATATACCAGTAGCAAAAATTGTGGGTGCACGTAACCCCCATATATTCTTTGAATTCCCAGTCAGACAATGGCACTATATACCAGTAGCAAAAATTGTGGGTGCACATAACCCCAATATATTCTTTGAATTCTTAGTGAGACAATGGCACTATATACCAGTAGCAAAAATTGTGGGTGCACGTAACCCCAATATATTCTTTGAATTCCCAGTGAGACAATGGCACTATATACCAGTAGCAAAAATTGTGGGTGCACATAACCCCAATATATTCTTTGAATTCCCAATCAGACAATGGCACTATAAACCAGTAGCAAAAATTGTGGGTGCACATAACTCCAATATATTCTTTGAATTCCCAGTGAGACAATGGCACTATATACCAGTAGCAAAAATTGTGGGTGCACGTAACCCCAATATATTCTTTGAATTACCAGTCAGAAACTGGCACTATATACCAGTAGCAAAAATTGTGGGTGCACGTAACCCCAATATATTCTTTGAATTACCAGTCAGAAACTGGCACTATATGGCAGTAGCAAGAAATGAGGGTATTTATAACCCCAATATATTCTTTGAATTACCAGTCAGAAACTGGCACTATATGGCAGTAGCAAGAAATGAGGGTATTTGTAACCCCAATATATTCTTTGAATTCCCAGTCAGACAATGGCACTATATACCAGTAGCAAAAATTGTGGGTGCACATGACCCCAATATATTCTTTGAATTCCCAGTGAGACAATGGCACTATATACCAGTAGCAAAAATTGTGGGTGCATGTAACCCCAATATATTCTTTGAATTCTTAGTGAGACAATGGCACTATATACCAGTAGCAAAAATTGTGGGTGCACATAACCCCAATATATTCTTTGAATTCCCAGTGAGACAATGGCACTATATACCAGTAGCAAAAATTGTAGGTGCACGTAACCCCCATATATTCTTTAAATTCCCAGTCAGACAATGGCACTATATACCAATAGCAAAAATTGTGGGTGCACATAACCCCAATATATTCTTTGAATTCCCAGTGAGACAATGGCACTATATACCAGTAGCAAAAATTGTGGGTGCACGTAACCCCAATATATTCTTTGAATTCCCAGTGAGACAATGGCACTATATAGCAGTAGCAAAAATTGTGGGTGCACGTAACCCCAATATATTCTTTGAATTACCAGTCAGAAACTGGCACTATATACCAGTAGCAAAAATTGTGGGTGCACGTAACCCCAATATATTCTTTGAATTACCAGTCAGAAACTGGCACTATATGGCAGTAGCAAGAAATGAGGGTATTTATAACCCCAATATATTCTTTGAATTACCAGTCAGAAACTGGCACTATATGGCAGTAGCAAGAAATGAGGGTATTTGTAACCCCAATATATTCTTTGAATTCCCAGTCAGACAATGGCACTATATACCAGTAGCAAAAATTGTGGGTGCACATGACCCCAATATATTCTTTGAATTCCCAGTGAGACAATGGCACTATATACCAGTAGCAAAAATTGTGGGTGCACGTAACCCCAATATATTCTTTGAATTCTTAGTGAGACAATGGCACTATATACCAGTAGCAAAAATTGTGGGTGCACATAACCCCAATATATTCTTTGAATTCCCAGTGAGACAATGGCACTATATACCAGTAGCAAAAATTGTGGGTGCACGTAACCCCAACATATTCTTTGAATTCTTAGTGAGACAATGGCACTATATACCAGTAGCAAAAATTGTGGGTGCACGTAACCCCAATATATTCTTTGAATTCCCAGTGAGACAATGGCACTATATACCAGTAGCAATAATTGTGGGTGCACGTAACCCCCATATATTCTTTGAATTCCCAGTGAGACAATGGCACTATATAACAGTAGCAAAAATTGTGGGTGCACATAACCCCAATATATTCTTTGAATTACCAGTCAGAAACTGGCACTATATACCATTAGCAAAAATTGTGGGTGCACGTAACCCCCATATATTCTTTGAATTCTTAGTGAGACAATGGCACTATATACCAGTAGCAAAAATTGTGGGTGCACATAACCCCAATATATTCTTTGAATTCCCAGTCAGACAATGGCACTATATACCAGTAGCAAAAATTGTGGGTGCACGTAACCCCCATATATTCTTTGAATTCCCAGTCAGACAATGGCACTATATACCAGTAGCAAAAATTGTGGGTGCACGTAACCCCAATATATTCTTTGAATTACCAGTCAGAAACTGGCACTATATACCAGTAGCAAAAATTGTGGGTGCACGTAACCCCAATATATTCTTTGAATTCCCAGTCAGACAATGGCACTATATACCAGTAGCAAAAATTGTGGGTGCACGTAACCCCCATATATTCTTTGAATTCCCAGTGAGACAATGGCACTTTATACCAATAGCAAAAATTGTGGGTGCACATGACCCCAATATATTCTTTGAATTCCCAGTGAGACAATGGCACTATATACCAGTAGCAAAAATTGTGGGTGCACGTAACCCCAATATATTCTTTGAATTCTTAGTGAGACAATGGAACTATATACCAGTAGCAAAAATTGTGGGTGCACATAACCCCAATATATTCTTTGAATTCCCAGTGAGACAATGGCACTATATACCAGTAGCAAAAAATGTGGGTGCACGTAACCCCAATATATTCTTTGAATTCTTAGTGAGACAATGGCACTATATACCAGTAGCAAAAATTGTGGGTGCACGTAACCCCAATATATTCTTTGAATTCCCAGTGAGACAATGGCACTATATACCAGTAGCAAAAATTGTGGGTGCACGTTACCCCAATATATTCTTTGAATTACCAGTCAGAAACTGGCACTATATACCAGTAGCAAAAATTGTGGGTGCACATAACTTCAATATATTCTTTGAATTCCCAGTGAGACAATGGCACTATATACCAGTAGCAAAAATTGTGGGTGCACATAACCCCAATATATTCTTTGAATTCCCAGTGAGACAATGGCACTTTATACCAGTAGCAAAAATTGTGGGTGCACATGACCCCAATATATTCTTTGAATTCCCAGTGAGACAATGGCACTATATACCAGTAGCAAAAATTGTGGGTGCACATAACCCCAATAAATTCTTCGAATTCCCAGTGAGACAATGGCACTATATACCAGTAGCAAAAATTGTGGGTGCACTTAACCCCAATATATTCTTTGAATTCCCAGTGAGACAATGGCACTATATACCAGTAGCAAAAATTGTGGGTGCACATAACCCCAATATATTCTTTGAATTCCCAGTCAGACAATGGCACTATATACCAGTAGCAAAAATTGTGGGTGCACGTAACCCCCATATATTCTTTGAATTCCCAGTGAGACAATGGCACTTTATACCAATAGCAAAAAATGTGGGTGCACATGACCCCAATATATTCTTTGAATTCCCAGTCAGACAATGGCACTATATACCAGTAGCAAAATTTGTGGGTGCACGTAACCCCCATATATTCTTTGAATTCCCAGTGAGACAATGGCACTATATACCAGTAGCAAAAATTGTGGGTGCACATAACCCCAATATATTCTTTGAATTCCCAGTGAGACAATGGCACTATATACCAGTAGTAAAAATTGTGGGTGCACATAACCCCAATATATTCTTTGAATTCCCAGTCAGACAATGGCACTATATACCAGTAGCAAAAATTGTGGGTGCACGTAACCCCCATATATTCTTTGAATTCCCAGTGAGACAATGGCACTATATACCAGTAGCAAAAATTGTGGGTGCACGTAACCCCAATATATTCTTTGAATTACCAGTCAGAAACTGGCACTATATGGCAGTAGCAAGAAATGAGGGTATTTATAACCCCAATATATTCTTTGAATTACCAGTCAGAAACTGGCACTATATGGCAGTAGCAAGAAATGAGGGTATTTGTAACCCCAATATATTCTTTGAATTCCCAGTCAGACAATGGCACTATATACCAGTAGCAAAAATTGTGGGTGCACATGACCCCAATATATTCTTTGAATTCCCAGTGAGACAATGGCACTATATACCAGTAGCAAAAATTGTGGGTGCACGTAACCCCCATATATTCTTTGAATTCCCAGTCAGACAATGGCACTATATACCAGTAGCAAAAATTGTGGGTGCACATAACCCCAATATATTCTTTGAATTCTTAGTGAGACAATGGCACTATATACCAGTAGCAAAAATTGTGGGTGCACGTAACCCCCATATATTCTTTGAATTCCCAGTGAGACAATGGCACTATATACCAGTAGCAAAAATTGTGGGTGCACGTAACCCCCATATATTCTTTGAATTCCCAGTCAGACAATGGCACTATATACCAGTAGCAAAAATTGTGGGTGCACATAACCCCAATATATTCTTTAAATTCTTAGTGAGACAATGGCACTATATACCAGTAGCAAAAATTGTGGGTGCACGTAACCCCCATATATTCTTTGAATTCCCAGTGAGACAATGGCAATATACCAGTAGCAAAAATTGTGGGTGCACGTAACCCCAATATATTCTTTGAATTACCAGTCAGAAACTGGCACTATATAGCAGTAGCAAAAATTGTGGGTGCACATAACCCCAATATATTCTTTGAATTCCCAGTCAGACAATGGCACTATATACCAGTAGCAAAAATTGTGGGTGCACATAACCCCAATAAATTCTTCGAATTCCCAGTGAGACAATGGCACTATATACCAGTAGCAAAAATTGTGGGTGCACTTAACCCCAATATATTCTTTGAATTCCCAGTGAGACAATGGCACTATATACCAGTAGCAAAAATTGTGGGTGCACATAACCCCAATATATTCTTTGAATTCCCAGTCAGACAATGGCACTATATACCAGTAGCAAAAATTGTGGGTGCACGTAACCCCCATATATTCTTTGAATTCCCAGTGAGACAATGGCACTTTATACCAATAGCAAAAATTGTGGGTGCACATGACCCCAATATATTCTTTGAATTCCCAGTCAGACAATGGCACTATATACCAGTAGCAAAAATTGTGGGTGCACGTAACCCCTATATATTCTTTGAATTCCCAGTGAGACAATGGCACTATATACCAGTAGCAAAAATTGTGGGTGCACATAACCCCAATATATTCTTTGAATTCCCAGTGAGACAATGGCACTATATACCAGTAGTAAAAATTGTGGGTGCACATAACCCCAATATATTCTTTGAATTCCCAGTCAGACAATGGCACTATATACCAGTAGCAAAAATTGTGGGTGCACGTAACCCCCATATATTCTTTGAATTCCCAGTGAGACAATGGCACTATATACCAGTAGCAAAAATTGTGGGTGCACGTAACCCCAATATATTCTTTGAATTACCAGTCAGAAACTGGCACTATATGGCAGTAGCAAGAAATGAGGGTATTTATAACCCCAATATATTCTTTGAATTACCAGTCAGAAACTGGCACTATATGGCAGTAGCAAGAAATGAGGGTATTTGTAACCCCAATATATTCTTTGAATTCCCAGTCAGACAATGGCACTATATACCAGTAGCAAAAATTGTGGGTGCACATGACCCCAATATATTCTTTGAATTCCCAGTGAGACAATGGCACTATATACCAGTAGCAAAAATTGTGGGTGCACGTAACCCCAATATATTCTTTGAATTCTTAGTGAGACAATGGCACTATATACCAGTAGCAAAAATTGTGGGTGCACATAACCCCAATATATTCTTTGAATTCCCAGTGAGACAATGGCACTATATACCAGTAGCAAAAATTGTGGGTGCACGTAACCCCAACATATTCTTTGAATTCTTAGTGAGACAATGGCACTATATACCAGTAGCAAAAATTGTGGGTGCACGTAACCCCAATATATTCTTTGAATTCCCAGTGAGACAATGGCACTATATACCAGTAGCAATAATTGTGGGTGCATGTAACCCCCATATATTCTTTGAATTCCCAGTGAGACAATGGCACTATATACCAGTAGCAAAAATTGTGGGTGCACATAACCCCAATATATTCTTTGAATTACCAGTCAGAAACTGGCACTATATACCAGTAGCAAAAATTGTGGGTGCACATAACCCCAATATATTCTTTGAATTCGCAGTGAGACAATGGCACTATATACCAGTAGTAAAAATTGTGGGTGCACATAACCTCAATATATTCTTTGAATTCCCAGTCAGACAATGGCACTATATACCAGTAGCAAAAATTGTGGGTGCACGTAACCCCAATATATTCTTTGAATTACCAGTCAGAAACTGGCACTATATACCAGTAGCAAAAATTGTGGGTGCACGTAACCCCAATATATTCTTTGAATTTCCAGTCAGACAATGGCACTATATACCAGTAGCAAAAATTGTGGGTGCACGTAACCCCCATATATTCTTTGAATTCCCAGTGAGACAATGGCACTTTATACCAATAGCAAAAATTGTGGGTGCACATGACCCCAATATATTCTTTGAATTCCCAGTGAGACAATGGCACTATATACCAGTAGCAAAAATTGTGGGTGCACGTAACCCCAATATATTCTTTGAATTCTTAGTGAGACAATGGCACTATATACCAGTAGCAAAAATTGTGGGTGCACGTAACCCCAATATATTCTTTGAATTCCCAGTGAGACAATGGCACTATATACCAGTAGCAAAAATTGTGGGTGCACGTTACCCCAATATATTCTTTGAATTACCAGTCAAAAACTGGCACTATATACCAGTAGCAAAAATTGTGGGTGCACATAACCCCAATATATTCTTTGAATTCCCAGTGAGACAATGGCACTATATACCAGTAGCAAAAATTGAGGGTGCACGTAACCCCCATATATTCTTTGAATTCCCAGTGAGACAATGGCACTTTATACCAGTAGCAAAAATTGTGGGTGCACATGACCCCAATATATTCTTTGAATTCCCAGTGAGACAATGGCACTATATACCAGTAGCAAAAATTGTGGGTGCACGTAACCCCCATATATTCTTTGAATTCCCAGTAAGACAATGGCACTATATAGCAGTAGCAAAAATTGTGGGTGCACGTAATCCCAATATATTCTTTGAATTCCCAGTCAGACAATGGCACTATATACCAGTAGCAAAAATTGTGGGTGCACGTAACTACCATATATTCTTTGAATTACCAGTCAGGAACTGGCACTATATAGCAGTAGCAAAAATTGTGGGTGCACATAACCCCAATATATTCTTTGAATTTCCAGTCAGACAATGGCACTATATACCAGTAGCAAAAATTGTGGGTGCACGTAACCCCCATATATTCTTTGAATTCCCAGTGAGACAATGGCACTTTATACCAATAGCAAAAATTGTGGGTGCACATGACCCCAATATATTCTTTGAATTCCCAGTGAGACAATGGCACTATATACCAGTAGCAAAAATTGTGGGTGCACGTAACCCCAATATATTCTTTGAATTCTTAGTGAGACAATGGCACTATATACCAGTAGCAAAAATTGTGGGTGCACGTAACCCCAATATATTCTTTGAATTCCCAGTGAGACAATGGCACTATATACCAGTAGCAAAAATTGTGGGTGCACGTTACCCCAATATATTCTTTGAATTACCAGTCAAAAACTGGCACTATATACCAGTAGCAAAAATTGTGGGTGCACATAACCCCAATATATTCTTTGAATTCCCAGTGAGACAATGGCACTATATACCAGTAGCAAAAATTGTGGGTGCACGTAACCCCCATATATTCTTTGAATTCCCAGTGAGACAATGGCACTTTATACCAGTAGCAAAAATTGTGGGTGCACATGACCCCAATATATTCTTTGAATTCCCAGTGAGACAATGGCACTATATACCAGTAGCAAAAATTGTGGGTGCACGTAACCCCCATATATTCTTTGAATTCCCAGTAAGACAATGGCACTATATAGCAGTAGCAAAAATTGTGGGTGCACGTAATCCCAATATATTCTTTGAATTCCCAGTCAGACAATGGCACTATATACCAGTAGCAAAAATTGTGGGTGCACGTAACCCCCATATATTCTTTGAATTACCAGTCAGAAACTGGCACTATATAGCAGTAGCAAAAATTGTGGGTGCACATAACCCCAATATATTCTTTGAATTCCCAGTGAGACAATGGCACTATATACCAGTAGCAAAAATTGTGGGTGCACGTAACCCCCATATATTCTTTGAATTCCCAGTCAGACAATGGCACTATATACCAGTAGCAAAAATTGTGGGTGCACATAACCCCAATATATTCTTTGAATTCTTAGTGAGACAATGGCACTATATACCAGTAGCAAAAATTGTGGGTGCACGTAACCCCCATATATTCTTTGAATTCCCAGTGAGACAATGGCACTATATACCAGTAGCAAAAATTGTGGGTGCACGTAACCCCCATATATTCTTTGAATTCCCAGTCAGACAATGGCACTATATACCAGTAGCAAAAATTGTGGGTGCACATAACCCCAATATATTCTTTAAATTCTTAGTGAGACAATGGCACTATATACCAGTAGCAAAAATTGTGGGTGCACGTAACCCCCATATATTCTTTGAATTCCCAGTGAGACAATGGCACTATATACCAGTAGCAAAAATTGTGGGTGCACGTAACCCCAATATATTCTTTGAATTACCAGTCAGAAACTGGCACTATATAGCAGTAGCAAAAATTGTGGGTGCACATAACCCCAATATATTCTTTGAATTCCCAGTCAGACAATGGCACTATATACCAGTAGCAAAAATTGTGGGTGCACATAACCCCAATAAATTCTTCGAATTCCCAGTGAGACAATGGCACTATATACCAGTAGCAAAAATTGTGGGTGCACTTAACCCCAATATATTCTTTGAATTCCCAGTGAGACAATGGCACTATATACCAGTAGCAAAAATTGTGGGTGCACATAACCCCAATATATTCTTTGAATTCCCAGTCAGACAATGGCACTATATACCAGTAGCAAAAATTGTGGGTGCACGTAACCCCCATATATTCTTTGAATTCCCAGTGAGACAATGGCACTTTATACCAATAGCAAAAATTGTGGGTGCACATGACCCCAATATATTCTTTGAATTCCCAGTCAGACAATGGCACTATATACCAGTAGCAAAAATTGTGGGTGCACGTAACCCCAATATATTCTTTGAAATCTTAGTGAGACAATGGCACTATATACCAGTAGCAAAAATTGTGGGTGCACATAACCCCAATATATTCTTTGAATTCCAAGTGAGACAATGGCACTATATACCAGTAGCAAAAATTCTGGGTGCACGTAACCCTCATATATTCTTTGAATTCCCAGTGAGACAATGGCACTTTATACCAATAGCAAAAATTGTGGGTGCACGTAACCCCAATATATTCTTTGAATTCCCAGTGAGACAATGGCACTATATACCAGTAGCAAAAATTGTGGGTGCACATAACCCCAATATATTCTTTGAATTCTTAGTGAGACAATGGCACTATATACCAGTAGCAAAAATTGTGGGTGCACGTAACCCCAATATATTCTTTGAATTCCCAGTGAGACAATGGCACTATATACCAGTAGCAAAAATTGTGGGTGCACATAACCCCAATATATTCTTTGAATTCCCAATCAGACAATGGCACTATAAACCAGTAGCAAAAATTGTGGGTGCACATAACTCCAATATATTCTTTGAATTCCCAGTGAGACAATGGCACTATATACCAGTAGCAAAAATTGTAGGTGCACGTAACCCCCATATATTCTTTAAATTCCCAGTCAGACAATGGCACTATATACCAATAGCAAAAATTGTGGGTGCACATAACCCCAATATATTCTTTGAATTCCCAGTGAGACAATGGCACTATATACCAGTAGCAAAAATTGTGGGTGCACGTAACCCCAATATATTCTTTGAATTCCCAGTGAGACAATGGCACTATATAGCAGTAGCAAAAATTGTGGGTGCACGTAACCCCAATATATTCTTTGAATTACCAGTCAGAAACTGGCACTATATACCAGTAGCAAAAATTGTGGGTGCACGTAACCCCAATATATTCTTTGAATTACCAGTCAGAAACTGGCACTATATGGCAGTAGCAAGAAATGAGGGTATTTGTAACCCCAATATATTCTTTGAATTCCCAGTCAGACAATGGCACTATATACCAGTAGCAAAAATTGTGGGTGCACATGACCCCAATATATTCTTTGAATTCCCAGTGAGACAATGGCACTATATACCAGTAGCAAAAATTGTGGGTGCACGTAACCCCAATATATTCTTTGAATTCTTAGTGAGACAATGGCACTATATACCAGTAGCAAAAATTGTGGGTGCACATAACCCCAATATATTCTTTGAATTCCCAGTGAGACAATGGCACTATATACCAGTAGCAAAAATTGTGGGTGCACGTAACCCCAACATATTCTTTGAATTCTTAGTGAGACAATGGCACTATATACCAGTAGCAAAAATTGTGGGTGCACGTAACCCCAATATATTCTTTGAATTCCCAGTGAGACAATGGCACTATATACCAGTAGCAATAATTGTGGGTGCACGTAACCCCCATATATTCTTTGAATTCCCAGTGAGACAATGGCACTATATACCAGTAGCAAAAATTGTGGGTGCACATAACCCCAATATATTCTTTGAATTACCAGTCAGAAACTGGCACTATATACCAGTAGCAAAAATTGTGGGTGCACATAACCCCAATATATTCTTTGAATTCGCAGTGAGACAATGGCACTATATACCAGTAGTAAAAATTGTGGGTGCACATAACCCCAATATATTCTTTGAATTCCCAGTCAGACAATGGCACTATATACCAGTAGCAAAAATTGTGGGTGCACGTAACCCCCATATATTCTTTGAATTCCCAGTCAGACAATGGCACTATATACCAGTAGCAAAAATTGTGGGTGCACGTAACCCCAATATATTCTTTGAATTACCAGTCAGAAACTGGCACTATATACCAGTAGCAAAAATTGTGGGTGCACGTAACCCCAATATATTCTTTGAATTCCCAGTCAGACAATGGCACTATATACCAGTAGCAAAAATTGTGGGTGCACGTAACCCCCATATATTCTTTGAATTCCCAGTGAGACAATGGCACTTTATACCAATAGCAAAAATTGTGGGTGCACATGACCCCAATATATTCTTTGAATTCCCAGTGAGACAATGGCACTATATACCAGTAGCAAAAATTGTGGGTGCACGTAACCCCAATATATTCTTTGAATTCTTAGTGAGACAATGGCACTATATACCAGTAGCAAAAATTGTGGGTGCACATAACCCCAATATATTCTTTGAATTCCCAGTGAGACAATGGCACTATATACCAGTAGCAAAAATTGTGGGTGCACGTAACCCCAATATATTCTTTGAATTCTTAGTGAGACAATGGCACTATATACCAGTAGCAAAAATTGTGGGTGCACGTAACCCCAATATATTCTTTGAATTCCCAGTGAGACAATGGCACTATATACCAGTAGCAAAAATTGTGGGTGCACGTTACCCCAATATATTCTTTGAATTACCAGTCAGAAACTGGCACTATATACCAGTAGCAAAAATTGTGGGTGCACATAACCCCAATATATTCTTTGAATTCCCAGTGAGACAATGGCACTATATACCAGTAGCAAAAATTGTGGGTGCACATAACCCCAATATATTCTTTGAATTCCCAGTGAGACAATGGCACTTTATACCAGTAGCAAAAATTGTGGGTGCACATGACCCCAATATATTCTTTGAATTCCCAGTGAGACAATGGCACTATATACCAGTAGCAAAAATTGTGGGTGCACATAACCCCAATAAATTCTTCGAATTCCCAGTGAGACAATGGCACTATATACCAGTAGCAAAAATTGTGGGTGCACTTAACCCCAATATATTCTTTGAATTCCCAGTGAGACAATGGCACTATATACCAGTAGCAAAAATTGTGGGTGCACATAACCCCAATATATTCTTTGAATTCCCAGTCAGACAATGGCACTATAGACCAGTAGCAAAAATTGTGGGTGCACGTAACCCCCATATATTCTTTGAATTCCCAGTGAGACAATGGCACTTTATACCAATAGCAAAAATTGTGGGTGCACATGACCCCAATATATTCTTTGAATTCCCAGTCAGACAATGGCACTATATACCAGTAGCAATAATTGTGGGTGCACGTAACCCCCATATATTCTTTGAATTCCCAGTGAGACAATGGCACTATATACCAGTAGCAAAAATTGTGGGTGCACATAACCCCAATATATTCTTTGAATTCCCAGTGAGACAATGGCACTATATACCAGTAGTAAAAATTGTGGGTGCACATAACCCCAATATATTCTTTGAATTCCCAGTCAGACAATGGCACTATATACCAGTAGCAAAAATTGTGGGTGCACGTAACCCCCATATATTCTTTGAATTCCCAGTGAGACAATGGCACTATATACCAGTAGCAAAAATTGTGGGTGCACGTAACCCCAATATATTCTTTGAATTACCAGTCAGAAACTGGCACTATATGGCAGTAGCAAGAAATGAGGGTATTTATAACCCCAATATATTCTTTGAATTACCAGTCAGAAACTGGCACTATATGGCAGTAGCAAGAAATGAGGGTATTTGTAACCCCAATATATTCTTTGAATTCCCAGTCAGACAATGGCACTATATACCAGTAGCAAAAATTGTGGGTGCACATGACCCCAATATATTCTTTGAATTCCCAGTGAGACAATGGCACTATATACCAGTAGCAAAAATTGTGGGTGCACGTAACCCCAATATATTCTTTGAATTCTTAGTGAGACAATGGCACTATATACCAGTAGCAAAAATTGTGGGTGCACATAACCCCAATATATTCTTTGAATTCCCAGTGAGACAATGGCACTATATACCAGTAGCAAAAATTGTGGGTGCACGTAACCCCAACATATTCTTTGAATTCTTAGTGAGACAATGGCACTATATACCAGTAGCAAAAATTGTGGGTGCACGTAACCCCAATATATTCTTTGAATTCCCAGTGAGACAATGGCACTATATACCAGTAGCAATAATTGTGGGTGCACGTAACCCCCATATATTCTTTGAATTCCCAGTGAGACAATGGCACTATATACCAGTAGCAAAAATTGTGGGTGCACATAACCCCAATATATTCTTTGAATTACCAGTCAGAAACTGGCACTATATACCAGTAGCAAAAATTGTGGGTGCACATAACCCCAATATATTCTTTGAATTCGCAGTGAGACAATGGCACTATATACCAGTAGTAAAAATTGTGGGTGCACATAACCCCAATATATTCTTTGAATTCCCAGTCAGACAATGGCACTATATACCAGTAGCAAAAATTGTGGGTGCACGTAACCCCCATATATTCTTTGAATTCCCAGTCAGACAATGGCACTATATACCAGTAGCAAAAATTGTGGGTGCACGTAACCCCAATATATTCTTTGAATTACCAGTCAGAAACTGGCACTATATACCAGTAGCAAAAACTGTGGGTGCACGTAACCCCAATATATTCTTTGAATTCCCAGTCAGACAATGGCACTATATACCAGTAGCAAAAATTGTGGGTGCACGTAACCCCCATATATTCTTTGAATTCCCAGTGAGACAATGGCACTTTATACCAATAGCAAAAATTGTGGGTGCACATGACCCCAATATATTCTTTGAATTCCCAGTGAGACAATGGCACTATATACCAGTAGCAAAAATTGTGGGTGCACGTAACCCCAATATATTCTTTGAATTCTTAGTGAGACAATGGCACTATATACCAGTAGCAAAAATTGTGGGTGCACATAACCCCAATATATTCTTTGAATTCCCAGTGAGACAATGGCACTATATACCAGTAGCAAAAATTGTGGGTGCACGTAACCCCAATATATTCTTTGAATTCTTAGTGAGACAATGGCACTATATACCAGTAGCAAAAATTGTGGGTGCACGTAACCCCAATATATTCTTTGAATTCCCAGTGAGACAATGGCACTATATACCAGTAGCAAAAATTGTGGGTGCACGTTACCCCAATATATTCTTTGAATTACCAGTCAGAAACTGGCACTATATACCAGTAGCAAAAATTGTGGGTGCACATAACCCCAATATATTCTTTGAATTCCCAGTGAGACAATGGCACTATATACCAGTAGCAAAAATTGTGGGTGCACGTAACCCCCATATATTCTTTGAATTCCCAGTGAGACAATGGCACTTTATACCAGTAGCAAAAATTGTGGGTGCACATGACCCCAATATATTCTTTGAATTCCCAGTGAGACAATGGCACTATATACCAGTAGCAAAAATTGTGGGTGCACGTAACCCCCATATATTCTTTGAATTCCCAGTAAGACAATGGCACTATATAGCAGTAGCAAAAATTGTGGGTGCACGTAATCCCAATATATTCTTTGAATTCCCAGTCAGACAATGGCACTATATACCAGTAGCAAAAATTGTGGGTGCACGTAACCCCCATATATTCTTTGAATTACCAGTCAGAAACTGGCACTATATAGCAGTAGCAAAAATTGTGGGTGCACATAACCCCAATATATTCTTTGAATTCCCAGTGAGACAATGGCACTATATACCAGTAGCAAAAATTGTGGGTGCACGTAACCCCCATATATTCTTTGAATTCCCAGTAAGACAATGGCACTATATAGCAGTAGCAAAAATTGTGGGTGCACATGACCCCAATATATTCTTTGAATTCCCAGTGAGACAATGGCACTATATACCAGTAGCAAAAATTGTGGGTGCACGTAACCCCCATATATTCTTTGAATTCCCAGTAAGACAATGGCACTATATAGCAGTAGCAAAAATTGTGGGTGCACGTAATCCCAATATATTCTTTGAATTCCCAGTCAGACAATGGCACTATATACCAGTAGCAAAAATTGTGGGTGCACGTAACCCCCATATATTCTTTGAATTACCAGTCAGAAACTGGCACTATATAGCAGTAGCAAAAATTGTGGGTGCACATAACCCCAATATATTCTTTGAATTCCCAGTCAGACAATGGCACTATATACCAGTAGCAAAAATTGTGGGTGCACGTAACCCCCATATATTCTTTGAATTCCCAGTCAGACAATGGCACTATATACCAGTAGCAAAAATTGTGGGTGCACATAACCCCAATATATTCTTTGAATTCTTAGTGAGACAACGGCACTATATACCAGTAGCAAAAATTGTGGGTGCACGTAACCCCCATATATTCTTTGAATTCCCAGTGAGACAATGGCACTATATACCAGTAGCAAAAATTGTGGGTGCACGTAACCCCCATATATTCTTTGAATTCCCAGTCAGACAATGGCACTATATACCAGTAGCAAAAATTGTGGGTGCACATAACCCCAATATATTCTTTAAATTCTTAGTGAGACAATGGCACTATATACCAGTAGCAAAAATTGTGGGTGCACGTAACCCCCATATATTCTTTGAATTCCCAGTGAGACAATGGCACTATATACCAGTAGCAAAAATTGTGGGTGCACGTAACCCCAATATATTCTTTGAATTACCAGTCAGAAACTGGCACTATATAGCAGTAGCAAAAATTGTGGGTGCACATAACCCCAATATATTCTTTGAATTCCCAGTCAGACAATGGCACTATATACCAGTAGCAAAAATTGTGGGTGCACGTAACCCCCATATATTCTTTGAATTCCCAGTAAGACAATGGCACTATATAGCAGTAGCAAAAATTGTGGGTGCACATGACCCCAATATATTCTTTGAATTCCCAGTGAGACAATGGCACTATATACCAGTAGCAAAAATTGTGGGTGCACGTAACCCCCATATATTCTTTGAATTCCCAGTAAGACAATGGCACTATATAGCAGTAGCAAAAATTGTGGGTGCACGTAATCCCAATATATTCTTTGAATTCCCAGTCAGACAATGGCACTATATACCAGTAGCAAAAATTGTGGGTGCACGTAACCCCCATATATTCTTTGAATTACCAGTCAGAAACTGGCACTATATAGCAGTAGCAAAAATTGTGGGTGCACATAACCCCAATATATTCTTTGAATTCCCAGTCAGACAATGGCACTATATACCAGTAGCAAAAATTGTGGGTGCACGTAACCCCCATATATTCTTTGAATTCCCAGTCAGACAATGGCACTATATACCAGTAGCAAAAATTGTGGGTGCACATAACCCCAATATATTCTTTGAATTCTTAGTGAGACAACGGCACTATATACCAGTAGCAAAAATTGTGGGTGCACGTAACCCCCATATATTCTTTGAATTCCCAGTGAGACAATGGCACTATATACCAGTAGCAAAAATTGTGGGTGCACGTAACCCCCATATATTCTTTGAATTCCCAGTCAGACAATGGCACTATATACCAGTAGCAAAAATTGTGGGTGCACATAACCCCAATATATTCTTTAAATTCTTAGTGAGACAATGGCACTATATACCAGTAGCAAAAATTGTGGGTGCACGTAACCCCCATATATTCTTTGAATTCCCAGTGAGACAATGGCACTATATACCAGTAGCAAAAATTGTGGGTGCACGTAACCCCAATATATTCTTTGAATTACCAGTCAGAAACTGGCACTATATAGCAGTAGCAAAAATTGTGGGTGCACATAACCCCAATATATTCTTTGAATTCCCAGTCAGACAATGGCACTATATACCAGTAGCAAAAATTGTGGGTGCACATAACCCCAATAAATTCTTCGAATTCCCAGTGAGACAATGGCACTATATACCAGTAGCAAAAATTGTGGGTGCACTTAACCCCAATATATTCTTTGAATTCCCAGTGAGACAATGGCACTATATACCAGTAGCAAAAATTGTGGGTGCACATAACCCCAATATATTCTTTGAATTCCCAGTCAGACAATGGCACTATATACCAGTAGCAAAAATTGTGGGTGCACGTAACCCCCATATATTCTTTGAATTCCCAGTGAGACAATGGCACTTTATACCAATAGCAAAAATTGTGGGTGCACATGACCCCAATATATTCTTTGAATTCCCAGTCAGACAATGGCACTATATACCAGTAGCAAAAAATGTGGGTGCACGTAACCCCCATATATTCTTTGAATTCCCAGTGAGACAATGGCACTATATACCAGTAGCAAAAATTGTGGGTGCACATAACCCCAATATATTCTTTGAATTCCCAGTGAGACAATGGCACTATATACCAGTAGTAAAAATTGTGGGTGCACATAACCCCAATATATTCTTTGAATTCCCAGTCAGACAATGGCACTATATACCAGTAGCAAAAATTGTGGGTGCACGTAACCCCCATATATTCTTTGAATTCCCAGTGAGACAATGGCACTATATACCAGTAGCAAAAATTGTGGGTGCACGTAACCCCAATATATTCTTTGAATTACCAGTCAGAAACTGGCACTATATGGCAGTAGCAAGAAATGAGGGTATTTATAACCCCAATATATTCTTTGAATTACCAGTCAGAAACTGGCACTATATGGCAGTAGCAAGAAATGAGGGTATTTGTAATCCCAATATATTCTTTGAATTCCCAGTCAGACAATGGCACTATATACCAGTAGCAAAAATTGTGGGTGCACATGACCCCAATATATTCTTTGAATTCCCAGTGAGACAATGGCACTATATACCAGTAGCAAAAATTGTGGGTGCACGTAACCCCAATATATTCTTTGAATTCTTAGTGAGACAATGGCACTATATACCAGTAGCAAAAATTGTGGGTGCACATAACCCCAATATATTCTTTGAATTCCCAGTGAGACAATGGCACTATATACCAGTAGCAAAAATTGTGGGTGCACGTAACCCCAACATATTCTTTGAATTCTTAGTGAGACAATGGCACTATATACCAGTAGCAAAAATTGTGGGTGCACGTAACCCCAATATATTCTTTGAATTCCCAGTGAGACAATGGCACTATATACCAGTAGCAATAATTGTGGGTGCATGTAACCCCCATATATTCTTTGAATTCCCAGTGAGACAATGGCACTATATACCAGTAGCAAAAATTGTGGGTGCACATAACCCCAATATATTCTTTGAATTACCAGTCAGAAACTGGCACTATATATCAGTAGCAAAAATTGTGGGTGCACATAACCCCAATATATTCTTTGAATTCGCAGTGAGACAATGGCACTATATACCAGTAGTAAAAATTGTGGGTGCACATAACCCCAATATATTCTTTGAATTCCCAGTCAGACAATGGCACTATATACCAGTAGCAAAAATTGTGGGTGCACGTAACCCCCATATATTCTTTGAATTCCCAGTCAGACAATGGCACTATATACCAGTAGCAAAAATTGTGGGTGCACGTAACCCCAATATATTCTTTGAATTACCAGTCAGAAACTGGCACTATATACCAGTAGCAAAAATTGTGGGTGCACGTAACCCCAATATATTCTTTGAATTCCCAGTCAGACAATGGCACTATATACCAGTAGCAAAAATTGTGGGTGCACGTAACCCCCATATATTCTTTGAATTCCCAGTGAGACAATGGCACTTTATACCAATAGCAAAAATTGTGGGTGCACATGACCCCAATATATTCTTTGAATTCCCAGTGAGACAATGGCACTATATACCAGTAGCAAAAATTGTGGGTGCACGTAACCCCAATATATTCTTTGAATTCTTAGTGAGACAATGGCACTATATACCAGTAGCAACAATTGTGGGTGCACATAACCCCAATATATTCTTTGAATTCCCAGTGAGACAATGGCACTATATACCAGTAGCAAAAATTGTGGGTGCACGTAACCCCAATATATTCTTTGAATTCTTAGTGAGACAATGGCACTATATACCAGTAGCAAAAATTGTGGGTGCACGTAACCCCAATATATTCTTTGAATTCCCAGTGAGACAATGGCACTATATACCAGTAGCAAAAATTGTGGGTGCACGTTACCCCAATATATTCTTTGAATTACCAGTCAAAAACTGGCACTATATACCAGTAGCAAAAATTGTGGGTGCACATAACCCCAATATATTCTTTGAATTCCCAGTGAGACAATGGCACTATATACCAGTAGCAAAAATTGTGGGTGCACGTAACCCCCATATATTCTTTGAATTCCCAGTGAGACAATGGCACTTTATACCAGTAGCAAAAATTGTGGGTGCACATGACCCCAATATATTCTTTGAATTCCCAGTGAGACAATGGCACTATATACCAGTAGCAAAAATTGTGGGTGCACGTAACCCCCATATATTCTTTGAATTCCCAGTAAGACAATGGCACTATATAGCAGTAGCAAAAATTGTGGGTGCACGTAATCCCAATATATTCTTTGAATTCCCAGTCAGACAATGGCACTATATACCAGTAGCAAAAATTGTGGGTGCACGTAACCCCCATATATTCTTTGAATTACCAGTCAGAAACTGGCACTATATAGCAGTAGCAAAAATTGTGGGTGCACATAACCCCAATATATTCTTTGAATTCCCAGTCAGACAATGGCACTATATACCAGTAGCAAAAATTGTGGGTGCACGTAACCCCCATATATTCTTTGAATTCCCAGTCAGACATTGGCACTATATACCAGTAGCAAAAATTGTGGGTGCACATAACCCCAATATATTCTTTGAATTCTTAGTGAGACAATGGCACTATATACCAGTAGCAAAAATTGTGGGTGCACGTAACCCCCATATATTCTTTGAATTCCCAGTGAGACAATGGCACTATATACCAGTAGCAAAAATTGTGGGTGCACGTAACCCCCATATATTCTTTGAATTCCCAGTCAGACAATGGCACTATATACCAGTAGCAAAAATTGTGGGTGCACATAACCCCAATATATTCTTTAAATTCTTAGTGAGACAATGGCACTATATACCAGTAGCAAAAATTGTGGGTGCACGTAACCCCCATATATTCTTTGAATTCCCAGTGAGACAATGGCACTATATACCAGTAGCAAAAATTGTGGGTGCACGTAACCCCAATATATTCTTTGAATTACCAGTCAGAAACTGGCACTATATAGCAGTAGCAAAAATTGTGGGTGCACATAACCCCAATATATTCTTTGAATTCCCAGTCAGACAATGGCACTATATACCAGTAGCAAAAATTGTGGGTGCACATAACCCCAATAAATTCTTCGAATTCCCAGTGAGACAATGGCACTATATACCAGTAGCAAAAATTGTGGGTGCACTTAACCCCAATATATTCTTTGAATTCCCAGTGAGACAATGGCACTATATACCAGTAGCAAAAATTGTGGGTGCACATAACCCCAATATATTCTTTGAATTCCCAGTCAGACAATGGCACTATATACCAGTAGCAAAAATTGTGGGTGCACGTAACCCCCATATATTCTTTGAATTCCCAGTGAGACAATGGCACTTTATACCAATAGCAAAAATTGTGGGTGCACATGACCCCAATATATTCTTTGAATTCCCAGTCAGACAATGGCACTATATACCAGTAGCAAAAATTGTGGGTGCACGTAACCCCAATATATTCTTTGAAATCTTAGTGAGACAATGGCACTATATACCAGTAGCAAAAATTCTGGGTGCACGTAATCCTCATATATTCTTTGAATTCCCAGTGAGACAATGGCACTTTATACCAATAGCAAAAATTGTGGGTGCACATGACCCCAATATATTCTTTGAATTCCCAGTGAGACAATGGCACTATATACCAGTAGCAAAAATTGTGGGTGCACGTAACCCCAATATATTCTTTGAATTCCCAGTGAGACAATGGCACTATATACCAGTAGCAAAAATTGTGGGTGCACGTAACCCCCATATATTCTTTGAATTCCCAGTCAGACAATGGCACTATATACCAGTAGCAAAAATTGTGGGTGCACATAACCCCAATATATTCTTTGAATTCTTAGTGAGACAATGGCACTATATACCAGTAGCAAAAATTGTGGGTGCACGTAACCCCAATATATTCTTTGAATTCCCAGTGAGACAATGGCACTATATACCAGTAGCAAAAATTGTGGGTGCACATAACCCCAATATATTCTTTGAATTCCCAATCAGACAATGGCACTATAAACCAGCAGCAAAAATTGTGGGTGCACATAACTCCAATATATTCTTTGAATTCCCAGTGAGACAATGGCACTATATACCAGTAGCAAAAATTGTAGGTGCACGTAACCCCCATATATTCTTTAAATTCCCAGTCAGACAATGGCACTATATACCAATAGCAAAAATTGTGGGTGCACATAACCCCAATATATTCTTTGAATTCCCAGTGAGACAATGGCACTATATACCAGTAGCAAAAATTGTGGGTGCACGTAACCCCAATATATTCTTTGAATTCCCAGTGAGACAATGGCACTATATAGCAGTAGCAAAAATTGTGGGTGCACGTAACCCCAATATATTCTTTGAATTACCAGTCAGAAACTGGCACTATATACCAGTAGCAAAAATTGTGGGTGCACGTAACCCCAATATATTCTTTGAATTACCAGTCAGAAACTGGCACTATATGGCAGTAGCAAGAAATGAGGGTATTTGTAACCCCAATATATTCTTTGAATTCCCAGTCAGACAATGGCACTATATACCAGTAGCAAAAATTGTGGGTGCACATGACCCCAATATATTCTTTGAATTCCCAGTGAGACAATGGCACTATATACCAGTAGCAAAAATTGTGGGTGCATGTAACCCCAATATATTCTTTGAATTCCCAGTCAGACAATGGCACTATATACCAGTAGCAAAAATTGTGGGTGCACATAACCCCAATATATTCTTTGAATTCCCAGTGAGACAATGGCACTATATACCAGTAGCAAAAATTGTGGGTGCACGTAACCCCAACATATTCTTTGAATTCTTAGTGAGACAATGGCACTATATACCAGTAGCAAAAATTGTGGGTGCACGTAACCCCAATATATTCTTTGAATTCCCAGTGAGACAATGGCACTATATACCAGTAGCAATAATTGTGGGTGCACGTAACCCCCATATATTCTTTGAATTCCCAGTGAGACAATGGCACTATATACCAGTAGCAAATATTGTGGGTGCACATAACCCCAATATATTCTTTGAATTACCAGTCAGAAACTGGCACTATATACCAGTAGCAAAAATTGTGGGTGCACATAACCCCAATATATTCTTTGAATTCGCAGTGAGACAATGGCACTATATACCAGTAGTAAAAATTGTGGGTGCACATAACCCCAATATATTCTTTGAATTCCCAGTCAGACAATGGCACTATATACCAGTAGCAAAAATTGTGGGTGCACGTAACCCCCATATATTCTTTGAATTCCCAGTCAGACAATGGCACTATATACCAGTAGCAAAAATTGTGGGTGCACGTAACCCCAATATATTCTTTGAATTACCAGTCAGAAACTGGCACTATATACCAGTAGCAAAAATTGTGGGTGCACGTAACCCCAATATATTCTTTGAATTCCCAGTCAGACAATGGCACTATATACCAGTAGCAAAAATTGTGGGTGCACGTAACCCCCATATATTCTTTGAATTCCCAGTGAGACAATGGCACTTTATACCAATAGCAAAAATTGTGGGTGCACATGACCCCAATATATTCTTTGAATTCCCAGTGAGACAATGGCACTATATACCAGTAGCAAAAATTGTGGGTGCACGTAACCCCAATATATTCTTTGAATTCTTAGTGAGACAATGGCACTATATACCAGTAGCAAAAATTGTGGGTGCACATAACCCCAATATATTCTTTGAATTCCCAGTGAGACAATGGCACTATATACCAGTAGCAAAAATTGTGGGTGCACGTAACCCCAATATATTCTTTGAATTCTTAGTGAGACAATGGCACTATATACCAGTAGCAAAAATTGTGGGTGCACGTAACCCCAATATATTCTTTGAATTCCCAGTGAGACAATGGCACTATATACCAGTAGCAAAAATTGTGGGTGCACGTTACCCCAATATATTCTTTGAATTACCAGTCAGAAACTGGCACTATATACCAGTAGCAAAAATTGTGGGTGCACATAACCCCAATATATTCTTTGAATTCCCAGTGAGACAATGGCACTATATACCAGTAGCAAAAATTGTGGGTGCACGTAACCCCCATATATTCTTTGAATTCCCAGTGAGACAATGGCACTTTATACCAGTAGCAAAAATTGTAAGTGCACATGACCCCAATATATTCTTTGAATTCCCAGTGAGACAATGGCACTATATAGCAGTAGCAAAAATTGTGTGTGCACGTAATCCCAATATATTCTTTGAATTCCCAGTCAGACAATGGCACTATATACCAGTAGCAAAAATTGTGGGTGCACGTAACCCCCATATATTCTTTGAATTACCAGTCAGAAACTGGCACTATATAGCAGTAGCAAAAATTGTGGGTGCACATAACCCCAATATATTCTTTGAATTCCCAGTCAGACAATGGCACTATATACCAGTAGCAAAAATTGTGGGTGCACGTAACCCCCATATATTCTTTGAATTCCCAGTCAGACAATGGCACTATATACCAGTAGCAAAAATTGTGGGTGCACATAACCCCAATATATTCTTTGAATTCTTAGTGAGACAATGGCACTATATACCAGTAGCAAAAATTGTGGGTGCACGTAACCCCCATATATTCTTTGAATTCCCAGTGAGACAATGGCACGATATACCAGTAGCAAAAATTGTGGGTGCACGTAACCCCAATATATTCTTTGAATTACCAGTCAGAAACTGGCACTATATAGCAGTAGCAAAAATTGTGGCTGCACATAACCCCAATATATTCTTTGAATTCCCAGTCAGACAATGGCACTATATACCAGTAGCAAAAATTGTGGGTGCACATAACCCCAATAAATTCTTCGAATTCCCAGTGAGACAATGGCACTATATACCAGTAGCAAAAATTGTGGGTGCACTTAACCCCAATATATTCTTTGAATTCCCAGTGAGACAATGGCACTATATACCAGTAGCAAAAATTGTGGGTGCACATAACCCCAATATATTCTTTGAATTCCCAGTCAGACAATGGCACTATATACCAGTAGCAAAAATTGTGGGTGCACGTAACCCCCATATATTCTTTGAATTCCCAGTGAGACAATGGCACTTTATACCAATAGCAAAAATTGTGGGTGCACATGACCCCAATATATTCTTTGAATTCCCAGTCAGACAATGGCACTATATACCAGTAGCAAAAATTGTGGGTGCACGTAACCCCCATATATTCTTTGAATTCCCAGTGAGACAATGGCACTATATACCAGTAGCAAAAATTGTGGGTGCACATAACCCCAATATATTCTTTGAATTCCCAGTGAGACAATGGCACTATATACCAGTAGTAAAAATTGTGGGTGCACATAACCCCAATATATTCTTTGAATTCCCAGTCAGACAATGGCACTATATACCAGTAGCAAAAATTGTGGGTGCACGTAACCCCCATATATTCTTTGAATTCCCAGTGAGACAATGGCACTATATACCAGTAGCAAAAATTGTGGGTGCACGTAACCCCAATATATTCTTTGAATTACCAGTCAGAAACTGGCACTATATGGCAGTAGCAAGAAATGAGGGTATTTATAACCCCAATATATTCTTTGAATTACCAGTCAGAAACTGGCACTATATGGCAGTAGCAAGAAATGAGGGTATTTGTAACCCCAATATATTCTTTGAATTCCCAGTCAGACAATGGCACTATATACCAGTAGCAAAAATTGTGGGTGCACATGACCCCAATATATTCTTTGAATTCCCAGTGAGACAATGGCACTATATACCAGTAGCAAAAATTGTGGGTGCACGTAACCCCAATATATTCTTTGAATTCTTAGTGAGACAATGGCACTATATACCAGTAGCAAAAATTGTGGGTGCACATAACCCCAATATATTCTTTGAATTCCCAGTGAGACAATGGCACTATATACCAGTAGCAAAAATTGTGGGTGCACGTAACCCCAACATATTCTTTGAATTCTTAGTGAGACAATGGCACTATATACCAGTAGCAAAAATTGTGGGTGCACGTAACCCCAATATATTCTTTGAATTCCCAGTGAGACAATGGCACTATATACCAGTAGCAATAATTGTGGGTGCACGTAACCCCCATATATTCTTTGAATTCCCAGTGAGACAATGCACTATATACCAGTAGCAAAAATTGTGGGTGCACATAACCCCAATATATTCTTTGAATTACCAGTCAGAAACTGGCACTATATACCAGTAGCAAAAATTGTGGGTGCACATAACCCCAATATATTCTTTGAATTCGCAGTGAGACAATGGCACTATATACCAGTAGTAAAAATTGTGGGTGCACATAACCCCAATATATTCTTTGAATTCCCAGTCAGACAATGGCACTATATACCAGTAGCAAAAATTGTGGGTGCACGTAACCCCCATATATTCTTTGAATTCCCAGTCAGACAATGGCACTATATACCAGTAGCAAAAATTGTGGGTGCACGTAACCCCAATATATTCTTTGAATTACCAGTCAGAAACTGGCACTATATACCAGTAGCAAAAATTGTGGGTGCACGTAACCCCAATATATTCTTTGAATTCCCAGTCAGACAATGGCACTATATACCAGTAGCAAAAATTGTGGGTGCACGTAACCCCCATATATTCTTTGAATTCCCAGTGAGACAATGGCACTTTATACCAATAGCAAAAATTGTGGGTGCACATGACCCCAATATATTCTTTGAATTCCCAGTGAGACAATGGCACTATATACCAGTAGCAAAAATTGTGGGTGCACGTAACCCCAATATATTCTTTGAATTCTTAGTGAGACAATGGCACTATATACCAGTAGCAAAAATTGTGGGTGCACGTAACCCCAATATATTCTTTGAATTCCCAGTGAGACAATGGCACTATATACCAGTAGCAAAAATTGTGGGTGCACGTTACCCCAATATATTCTTTGAATTACCAGTCAGAAACTGGCACTATATACCAGTAGCAAAAATTGTGGGTGCACGTAACCCCAATATATTCTTTGAAATCTTAGTGAGACAATGGCACTATATACCAGTAGCAAAAATTGTGGGTGCACATAACCCCAATATATTCTTTGAATTCCAAGTGAGACAATGGCACTATATACAAGTAGCAAAAATTCTGGGTGCACGTAACCCTCATATATTCTTTGAATTCCCAGTGAGACAATGGCACTTTATACCAATAGCAAAAATTGTGGGTGCACATGACCCCAATATATTCTTTGAATTCCCAGTGAGACAATGGCACTATATACCAGTAGCAAAAATTGTGGGTGCACGTAACCCCAATATATTCTTTGAATTCCCAGTGAGACAATGGCACTATATACCAGTAGCAAAAATTGTGGGTGCACGTAACCCCCATATATTCTTTGAATTCCCAGTCAGACAATGGCACTATATACCAGTAGCAAAAATTGTGGGTGCACATAACCCCAATATATTCTTTGAATTCTTAGTGAGACAATGGCACTATATACCAGTAGCAAAAATTGTGGGTGCACGTAACCCCAATATATTCTTTGAATTCCCAGTGAGACAATGGCACTATATACCAGTAGCAAAAATTGTGGTTGCACATAACCCCAATATATTCTTTGAATTCCCAATCAGACAATGGCACTATAAACCAGTAGCAAAAATTGTGGGTGCACATAACTCCAATATATTCTTTGAATTCCCAGTGAGACAATGGCACTATATACCAGTAGCAAAAATTGTAGGTGCACGTAACCCCCATATATTCTTTAAATTCCCAGTCAGACAATGGCACTATATACCAATAGCAAAAATTGTGGGTGCACATAACCCCAATATATTCTTTGAATTCCCAGTGAGACAATGGCACTATATACCAGTAGCAAAAATTGTGGGTGCACGTAACCCCAATATATTCTTTGAATTCCCAGTGAGACAATGGCACTATATAGCAGTAGCAAAAATTGTGGGTGCACGTAACCCCAATATAGTCTTTGAATTACCAGTCAGAAACTGGCACTATATACCAGTAGCAAAAATTGTGGGTGCACGTAACCCCAATATATTCTTTGAATTCTCAGTGAGACAATGGCACTATATACCAGTAGCAAAAATTGTGGGTGCACATAACTTCAATATATTCTTTGAATTCCCAGTGAGACAATGGCACTATATACCAGTAGCAAAAATTGTGGGTGCACGTAACCCCCATATATTCTTTGAATTCCCAGTGAGACAATGGCACTATATACCAGTAGCAAAAATTGTGGGTGCACGTAACCCCAATATATTCTTTGAATTTCCAGTGAGACAATGGCACTATATACCAGTAGCAAAAATTGTGGGTGCACATAACCCCAATATATTCTTTGAATTCCCAGTCAGACAATGGCTCTATATACCAGTAGAAAAAATTGTGGGTGCACATAACTCCAATATATTCTTTGAATTCCCAGTGAGACAATGGCACTATATACCAGTAGCAAAAATTGTAGGTGCACGTAACCCCCATATATTCTTTGAATTCCCAGTCAGACAATGGCACTATATACCAGTAGCAAAAATTGTGGGTGCACATAACCCCAATATATTCTTTGAATTCCCAGTGAGACAATGGCACTATATACCAGTAGCAAAAATTGTGGGTGCACGTAACCCCAATATATTCTTTGAATTCCCAGTGAGACAATGGCACTATATACCAGTAGCAAAAATTGTGGGTGCACGTAACCCCAATATATTCTTTGAATTACCA
Organism: Leptodactylus fuscus; assembly: GCF_031893055.1. NCBI lineage: Eukaryota > Metazoa > Chordata > Amphibia > Anura > Leptodactylidae > Leptodactylus > Leptodactylus fuscus. The sequence goes on from NC_134269.1 coordinate 6,473,501, forward strand.
GTCAGAAACTGGCACTATATACCAGTAGCAAAAATTGTGGGTGCACGTAACCCCAATATATTCTTTGAATTCCCAGTGAGACAATGGCACTATATACTAGTAGCAATAATTGTGGGTGCACGTAACCCCAATATATTCTTTGAATTCCCAGTGAGACAATGGCACTATATACCAGTAGCAAAAATTGTGGGTGCACGTAACCCCAATATATTCTTTGAATTCTTAGTGAGACAATGGCACTATATACCAGTAGCAAAAATTGTGGGTGCACATAACCCCAATATATTCTTTGAATTCCCAGTGAGACAATGGCACTATATACCAGTAGCAAAAATTGTGGGTGCACGTAACCCCAACATATTCTTTGAATTCTTAGTGAGACAATGGCACTATATACCAGTAGCAAAAATTGTGGGTGCACGTAACCCCAATATATTCTTTGAATTCCCAGTGAGACAATGGCACTATATACCAGTAGCAATAATTGTGGGTGCACGTAACCCCCATATATTCTTTGAATTCCCAGTGAGACAATGGCACTATATACCAGTAGCAAAAATTGTGGGTGCACATAACCCCAATATATTCTTTGAATTACCAGTCAGAAACTGGCACTATATACCAGTAGCAAAAATTGTGGGTGCACATAACCCCAATATATTCTTTGAATTCGCAGTGAGACAATGGCACTATATACCAGTAGTAAAAATTGTGGGTGCACATAACCCCAATATATTCTTTGAATTCCCAGTCAGACAATGGCACTATATACCAGTAGCAAAAATTGTGGGTGCACGTAACCCCCATATATTCTTTGAATTCCCAGTCAGACAATGGCACTATATACCAGTAGCAAAAATTGTGGGTGCACGTAACCCCAATATATTCTTTGAATTACCAGTCAGAAACTGGCACTATATACCAGTAGCAAAAATTGTGGGTGCACGTAACCCCAATATATTCTTTGAATTCCCAGTCAGACAATGGCACTATATACCAGTAGCAAAAATTGTGGGTGCACGTAACCCCCATATATTCTTTGAATTCCCAGTGAGACAATGGCACTTTATACCAATAGCAAAAATTGTGGGTGCACATGACCCCAATATATTCTTTGAATTCCCAGTGAGACAATGGCACTATATACCAGTAGCAAAAATTGTGGGTGCACGTAACCCCAATATATTCTTTGAATTCTTAGTGAGACAATGGCACTATATACCAGTAGCAAAAATTGTGGGTGCACATAACCCCAATATATTCTTTGAATTCCCAGTGAGACAATGGCACTATATACCAGTAGCAAAAATTGTGGGTGCACGTAACCGAAATATATTCTTTGAATTCTTAGTGAGACAATGGCACTATATACCAGTAGCAAAAATTGTGGGTGCACGTAACCCCAATATATTCTTTGAATTCCCAGTGAGACAATGGCACTATATACCAGTAGCAAAAATTGTGGGTGCACGTTACCCCAATATATTCTTTGAATTACCAGTCAGAAACTGGCACTATATACCAGTAGCAAAAATTGTGGGTGCACGTAACCCCAATATATTCTTTGAAATCTTAGTGAGACAATGGCACTATATACCAGTAGCAAAAATTGTGGGTGCACATAACCCCAATATATTCTTTGAATTACCAGTCAGAAACTGGCACTATATAGCAGTAGCAAAAATTGTGGGTGCACATAACCCCAATATATTCTTTGAATTCCCAGTCAGACAATGGCACTATATACCAGTAGCAAAAATTGTGGGTGCACGTAACCCCCATATATTCTTTGAATTCCCAGTGAGACAATGGCACTTTATACCAATAGCAAAAATTGTGGGTGCACATGACCCCAATATATTCTTTGAATTCCCAGTCAGACAATGGCACTATATACCAGTAGCAAAAATTGTGGGTGCACATAACCCCAATATATTTTTTGAATTCTTAGTGAGACAATGGCACTATATACCAGTAGCAAAAATTGTGAGTGCACATAACCCCAATATATTCTTTGAATTCCAAGTGAGACAATGGCACTATATACCAGTAGCAAAAATTGTGGGTGCACGTAACCATCATATATTCTTTGAATTCCCAGTGAGACAATGGCACTTTATACCAATAGCAAAAATTGTGGGTGCACATGACCCCAATATATTCTTTGAATTCCCAGTGAGACAATGGCACTATATACCAGTAGCAAAAATTGTGGGTGCACGTAACCCCCATATATTCTTTGAATTCCCAGTGAGACAATGGCACTATATACCAGTAGCAAAAATTGTGGGTGCACGTAACCCCAATATATTCTTTGAATTCCCAGTCAGACAATGGCACTATATACCAGTAGCAAAAATTGTGGGTGCACATAACCCCAATATATTCTTTGAATTCTTAGTGAGACAATGGCACTATATACCAGTAGCAAAAAATGTGGGTGCACGTAACCCCCATATATTCTTTGAATTCCCAGTGAGACAATGGCACTCTATACCAGTAGCAAAAATTGTGGGTGCACGTAACCCCAATATATTCTTTGAATTCCCAGTGAGACAATGGCACTATATACCAGTAGCAAAAATTGTGGGTGCACGTAACCCCAATATATTCTTTGAATTACCAGTCAGAAACTGGCACTATATACCAGTAGCAAAAATTGTGGGTGCACGTTACCCCCATATATTCTTTGAATTCCCAGTGAGACAATGGCACTATATACCAGTAGCAAAAATTGTGGGTGCACATAACCCCAATATATTCTTTGAATTCGCAGACAATGGCACTATATACCAGTAGCAAAAATTGTGGGTGCACGTAACCCCAATATATTCTTTGAATTCTTAGTGACACAATGGCACTATATACCAGTAGCAAAAAATGTGGGTGCACGTAACCCCCATATATTCTTTGAATTCCCAGTGAGACAATGGCACTATATACCAGTAGCAAAAATTGTGGGTGCACGTAACCCCAATATATTCTTTGAATTCCCAGTGAGACAATGGCACTATATACCAGTAGCAAAAAATGTGGGTGCACGTAACCCCAAAATATTCTTTGAATTACCAGTCAGAAACTGGCACTATATACCAGTAGCAAAAATTGTAGGAGCACGAAACCCCCATATATTCTTTGAATTCCCAGTGAGACAATGGCACTATATACCAGTAGCAAAAATTGTGGGTGCACATAACCCCAATATATTCTTTGAATTCCCAGTCAGACAATGGCACTATATACCAGTAGCAAAAATTGTGGGTGCACGTAACCCCCATATATTCTTTGAATTCCCAGTGAGACAATGGCACTTTATACCAATAGCAAAAATTGTGGGTGCACATGACCCCAATATATTCTTTGAATTACCAGTCAGAAACTGGCACTATATACCAGTAGCAAAAATTGTGGGTGTACGTAACCCCAATATATTCTTTGAATTCTCAGTGAGACAATGGCACTATATACCAGTAGCAATAATTGTGGGTGCACGTAACCCCCATATATTCTTTGAATTCCCAGTGAGACAATGGCACTATATACCAGTAGCAAAAATTGTGGGTGCACATAACTTCAATATATTCTTTGAATTCCCAGTGAGACAATGGCACTATATACCAGTAGCAAAAATTGTGGGTGCACGTAACCCCCATATATTCTTTGAATTCCCAGTGAGACAATGGCACTATATACCAGTAGCAAAAATTGTGGGTGCACATAACCCCAATATATTCTTTGAATTCCCAGTCAGACAATGGCACTATATACCAGTAGCAAAAATTGTGGGTGCACGTAACCCCCATATATTCTTTGAATTCCCAGTGAGACAATGGCACTTTATACCAATAGCAAAAATTGTGGGTGCACATGACCCCAATATATTCTTTGAATTCCCAGTCAGACAATGGCACTATATACCAGTAGCAAAAATTGTGGGTGCACATAACCCCAATATATTCTTTGAATTCTTAGTGAGACAATGGCACTATATACCAGTAGCAAAAATTGTGGGTGCACATAACCCCAATATATTCTTTGAATTCCAAGTGAGACAATGGCACTATATACCAGTAGCAAAAATTGTGGGTGCACGTAACCATCATATATTCTTTGAATTCCCAGTGAGACAATGGCACTTTATACCAATAGCAAAAATTGTGGGTGCACATGACCCCAATATATTCTTTGAATTCCCAGTGAGACAATGGCACTATATACCAGTAGCAAAAATTGTGGGTGCACGTAACCCCCATATATTCTTTGAATTCCCAGTGAGACAATGGCACTATATACCAGTAGCAAAAATTGTGGGTGCACGTAACCCCAATATATTCTTTGAATTCCCAGTCAGACAATGGCACTATATACCAGTAGCAAAAATTGTGGGTGCACATAACCCCAATATATTCTTTGAATTCTTAGTGAGACAATGGCACTATATACCAGTAGCAAAAATTGTGGGTGCACGTAACCCCAATATATTCTTTGAATTCCCAGTCAGACAATGGCACTATATACCAGTAGCAAAAATTGTGGGTGCACATGACCCCAATATATTCTTTGAATTCCCAGTGAGACAATGGCACTATATACCAGTAGCAAAAATTGTGGGTGCACCTAACCCCCATATATTCTTTGAATTACCAGTCAGAAACTGGCACTATATAGCAGTAGCAAAAATTGTGGGTGCACATAACCCCAATATATTCTTTGAATTCCCAGTCAGACAATGGCACTATATACCAGTAGCAAAAATTGTGGGTGCACGTAACCCCTATATATTCTTTGAATTCCCAGTCAGACAATTGCACTATATACCAGTAGCAAAAATTGTGGGTGCACATAACCCCAATATATTCTTTGAATTCTTAGTGAGACAATGGCACTATATACCAGTAGCAAAAATTGTGGGTGCACGTAACCCCCATATATTCTTTGAATTCCCAGTGAGACAATGGCACTATATACCAGTAGCAAAAATTGTGGGTGCACGTAACCCCCATATATTCTTTGAATTCCCAGTCAGACAATGGCACTATATACCAGTAGCAAAAATTGTGGGTGCACATAACCCCAATATATTCTTTAAATTCTTAGTGAGACAATGGCACTATATACCAGTAGCAAAAATTGTGGGTGCACGTAACCCCCATATATTCTTTGAATTCCCAGTGAGACAATGGCACTATATACCAGTAGCAAAAATTGTGGGTGCACGGAACCCCAATATATTCTTTGAATTACCAGTCAGAAACTGGCACTATATAGCAGTAGCAAAAATTGTGGGTGCACATAACCCCAATATATTCTTTGAATTCCCAGTCAGACAATGGCACTATATACCAGTAGCAAAAATTGTGGGTGCACATAACCCCAATAAATTCTTCGAATTCCCAGTGAGACAATGGCACTATATACCAGTAGCAAAAATTGTGGGTGCACTTAACCCCAATATATTCTTTGAATTCCCAGTGAGACAATGGCACTATATACCAGTAGCAAAAATTGTGGGTGCACATAACCCCAATATATTCTTTGAATTCCCAGTCAGACAATGGCACTATATACCAGTAGCAAAAATTGTGGGTGCACGTAACCCCCATATATTCTTTGAATTACCAGTGAGACAATGGCACTATATACCAGTAGCAAAAATTGTGGGTGCACGTAACCCCAATATATTCTTTGAATTCCCAGTCAGACAATGGCACTATATACCAGTAGCAAAAATTGTGGGTGCACGTAACCCCCATATATTCTTTGAATTCCCAGTCAGACAATGGCACTATATACCAGTAGCAAAAATTGTGGGTGCACGTAACCCCAATATATTCTTTGAATTCCCAGTGAGACAATGGCACTATATAGCAGTAGCAAAAATTGTGGGTGCACGTAACCCCAATATATTCTTTGAATTCCCAGTGAGACAATGGCACTATATACCAGTAGCAAAAATTGTGGGTGCACGTAACCCCCATATATTCTTTGAATTCCCAGTGAGACAATGGCACTATATACCAGTAGCAAAAATTGTGAGTGCACATAACCCCAATATATTCTTGGAATTCCCAGTCAGACAATGGCACTATATACCAGTAGCAAAAATTGTGGGTGCACGTAACCCCCATATATTCTTTGAATTCCCAGTGAGACAATGGCACTTTATACCAATAGCAAAAATTGTGGGTGCACATGACCCCAATATATTCTTTGAATTCCCAGTCAGACAATGGCACTATATACCAGTAGCAAAAATTGTGGGTGCACATAACCCCAATATATTTTTTGAATTCTTAGTGAGACAATGGCACTATATACCAGTAGCAAAAATTGTGAGTGCACATAACCCCAATATATTCTTTGAATTCCAAGTGAGACAATGGCACTATATACCAGTAGCAAAAATTGTGGGTGCACGTAACCATCATATATTCTTTGAATTCCCAGTGAGACAATGGCACTTTATACCAATAGCAAAAATTGTGGGTGCACATGACCCCAATATATTCTTTGAATTCCCAGTGAGACAATGGCACTATATACCAGTAGCAAAAATTGTGGGTGCACGTAACCCCCATATATTCTTTGAATTCCCAGTGAGACAATGGCACTATATACCAGTAGCAAAAATTGTGGGTGCACGTAACCCCAATATATTCTTTGAATTCCCAGTCAGACAATGGCACTATATACCAGTAGCAAAAATTGTGGGTGCACATAACCCCAATATATTCTTTGAATTCTTAGTGAGACAATGGCACTATATACCAGTAGCAAAAAATGTGGGTGCACGTAACCCCCATATATTCTTTGAATTCCCAGTGAGACAATGGCACTCTATACCAGTAGCAAAAATTGTGGGTGCACGTAACCCCAATATATTCTTTGAATTCCCAGTGAGACAATGGCACTATATACCAGTAGCAAAAATTGTGGGTGCACGTAACCCCAATATATTCTTTGAATTACCAGTCAGAAACTGGCACTATATACCAGTAGCAAAAATTGTGGGTGCACGTTACCCCCATATATTCTTTGAATTCCCAGTGAGACAATGGCACTATATACCAGTAGCAAAAATTGTGGGTGCACATAACCCCAATATATTCTTTGAATTCGCAGACAATGGCACTATATACCAGTAGCAAAAATTGTGGGTGCACGTAACCCCAATATATTCTTTGAATTCTTAGTGACACAATGGCACTATATACCAGTAGCAAAAAATGTGGGTGCACGTAACCCCCATATATTCTTTGAATTCCCAGTGAGACAATGGCACTATATACCAGTAGCAAAAATTGTGGGTGCACGTAACCCCAATATATTCTTTGAATTCCCAGTGAGACAATGGCACTATATACCAGTAGCAAAAAATGTGGGTGCACGTAACCCCAAAATATTCTTTGAATTACCAGTCAGAAACTGGCACTATATACCAGTAGCAAAAATTGTAGGAGCACGAAACCCCCATATATTCTTTGAATTCCCAGTGAGACAATGGCACTATATACCAGTAGCAAAAATTGTGGGTGCACATATCCCAATATATTCTTTGAATTACCAGTCAGAAACTGGCACTATATACCAGTAGCAAAAATTGTGGGTGCACGTAACCCCAATATATTCTTTGAATTCTCAGTGAGACAATGGCACTATATACCAGTAGCAATAATTGTGGGTGCACGTAACCCCCATATATTCTTTGAATTCCCAGTGAGACAATGGCACTATATACCAGTAGCAAAAATTGTGGGTGCACATAACTTCAATATATTCTTTGAATTCCCAGTGAGACAATGGCACTATATACCAGTAGCAAAAATTGTGGGTGCACGTAACCCCCATATATTCTTTGAATTCCCAGTGAGACAATGGCACTATATACCAGTAGCAAAAATTGTGGGTGCACATAACCCCAATATATTCTTTGAATTCCCAGTCAGACAATGGCACTATATACCAGTAGCAAAAATTGTGGGTGCACGTAACCCCCATATATTCTTTGAATTCCCAGTGAGACAATGGCACTTTATACCAATAGCAAAAATTGTGGGTGCACATGACCCCAATATATTCTTTGAATTCCCAGTCAGACAATGGCACTATATACCAGTAGCAAAAATTGTGGGTGCACATAACCCCAATATATTCTTTGAATTCTTAGTGAGACAATGGCACTATATACCAGTAGCAAAAATTGTGGGTGCACATAACCCCAATATATTCTTTGAATTCCAAGTGAGACAATGGCACTATATACCAGTAGCAAAAATTGTGGGTGCACGTAACCATCATATATTCTTTGAATTCCCAGTGAGACAATGGCACTTTATACCAATAGCAAAAATTGTGGGTGCACATGACCCCAATATATTCTTTGAATTCCCAGTGAGACAATGGCACTATATACCAGTAGCAAAAATTGTGGGTGCACGTAACCCCCATATATTCTTTGAATTCCCAGTGAGACAATGGCACTATATACCAGTAGCAAAAATTGTGGGTGCACGTAACCCCAATATATTCTTTGAATTCCCAGTCAGACAATGGCACTATATACCAGTAGCAAAAATTGTGGGTGCACATAACCCCAATATATTCTTTGAATTCTTAGTGAGACAATGGCACTATATACCAGTAGCAAAAATTGTGGGTGCACGTAACCCCAATATATTCTTTGAATTCCCAGTCAGACAATGGCACTATATACCAGTAGCAAAAATTGTGGGTGCACATGACCCCAATATATTCTTTGAATTCCCAGTGAGACAATGGCACTATATACCAGTAGCAAAAATTGTGGGTGCACGTAACCCCCATATATTCTTTGAATTCCCAGTAAGACAATGACACTATATAGCAGTAGCAAAAATTGTGGGTGCACGTAATCCCAATATATTCTTTGAATTCCCAGTCAGACAATGGCACTATATACCAGTAGCAAAAATTGTGGGTGCACGTAACCCCCATATATTCTTTGAATTACCAGTCAGAAACTGGCACTATATAGCAGTAGCAAAAATTGTGGGTGCACATAACCCCAATATATTCTTTGAATTCCCAGTCAGACAATGGCACTATATACCAGTAGCAAAAATTGTGGGTGCACGTAACCCCCATATATTCTTTGAATTCCCAGTCAGACAATTGCACTATATACCAGTAGCAAAAATTGTGGGTGCACATAACCCCAATATATTCTTTGAATTCTTAGTGAGACAATGGCACTATATACCAGTAGCAAAAATTGTGGGTGCACGTAACCCCCATATATTCTTTGAATTCCCAGTGAGACAATGGCACTATATACCAGTAGCAAAAATTGTGGGTGCACGTACCCCCATATATTCTTTGAATTCCCAGTCAGACAATGGCACTATATACCAGTAGCAAAAATTGTGGGTGCACATAACCCCAATATATTCTTTAAATTCTTAGTGAGACAATGGCACTATATACCAGTAGCAAAAATTGTGGGTGCACGTAACCCCCATATATTCTTTGAATTCCCAGTGAGACAATGGCACTATATACCAGTAGCAAAAATTGTGGGTGCACGGAACCCCAATATATTCTTTGAATTACCAGTCAGAAACTGGCACTATATAGCAGTAGCAAAAATTGTGGGTGCACATAACCCCAATATATTCTTTGAATTCCCAGTCAGACAATGGCACTATATACCAGTAGCAAAAATTGTGGGTGCACATAACCCCAATAAATTCTTCGAATTCCCAGTGAGACAATGGCACTATATACCAGTAGCAAAAATTGTGGGTGCACTTAACCCCAATATATTCTTTGAATTCCCAGTGAGACAATGGCACTATATACCAGTAGCAAAAATTGTGGGTGCACATAACCCCAATATATTCTTTGAATTCCCAGTCAGACAATGGCACTATATACCAGTAGCAAAAATTGTGGGTGCACGTAACCCCCATATATTCTTTGAATTCCCAGTGAGACAATGGCACTTTATACCAATAGCAAAAATTGTGGGTGCACGTAACCCCAATATATTCTTTGAAATCTTAGTGAGACAATGGCACTATATACCAGTAGCAAAAATTGTGGGTGCACATAACCCCAATATATTCTTTGAATTCCAAGTGAGACAATGGCACTATATACCAGTAGCAAAAATTCTGGATGCACGTAACCCTCATATATTCTTTGAATTCCCAGTGAGACAATGGCACTTTATACCAATAGCAAAAATTGTGGGTGCACATGACCCCAATATATTCTTTGAATTCCCAGTGAGACAATGGCACTATATACCAGTAGCAAAAATTGTGGGTGCACGTAACCCCAATATATTCTTTGAATTCCCAGTGAGACAATGGCACTATATACGAGTAGCAAAAATTGTGGGTGCACGTAACCCCCATATATTCTTTGAATTCCCAGTCAGACAATGGCACTATATACCAGTAGCAAAAATTGTGGGTGCACATAACCCCAATATATTCTTTGAATTCTTAGTGAGACAATGGCACTATATACCAGTAGCAAAAATTGTGGGTGCACGTAACCCCAATATATTCTTTGAATTCCCAGTGAGACAATGGCACTATATACCAGTAGCAAAAATTGTGGGTGCACATAACCCCAATATATTCTTTGAATTCCCAATCAGACAATGGCACTATAAACCAGTAGCAAAAATTGTGGGTGCACATAACTCCAATATATTCTTTGAATTCCCAGTGAGACAATGGCACTATATACCAGTAGCAAAAATTGTAGGTGCACATAACCCCCATATATTCTTTGAATTCCCAGTCAGACAATGGCACTATATACCAGTAGCAAAAATTGTGGGTGCACGTAACCCCAATATATTCTTTGAATTCCCAGTGAGACAATGGCACTATATAGCAGTAGCAAAAATTGTGGGTGCACGTAACCCCAATATATTCTTTGAATTCCCAGTGAGACAATGGCACTATATAGCAGTAGCAAAAATTGTGGGTGCACGTAACCCCAATATATTCTTTGAATTACCAGTCAGAAACTGGCACTATATACCAGTAGCAAAAATTGTGGGTGCACGTAACCCCAATATATTCTTTGAATTCTCAGTGAGACAATGGCACTATATACCAGTAGCAATAATTGTGGGTGCACGTAACCCCCATATATTCTTTGAATTCCCAGTGAGACAATGGCACTATATACCAGTAGCAAAAATTGTGGGTGCACATAACTTCAATATATTCTTTGAATTCCCAGTGAGACAATGGCACTATATACCAGTAGCAAAAATTGTGGGTGCACGTAACCCCCATATATTCTTTGAATTCCCAGTGAGACAATGGCACTATATACCAGTAGCAAAAATTGTGAGTGCACATAACCCCAATATATTCTTGGAATTCCCAGTCAGACAATGGCACTATATACCAGTAGCAAAAATTGTGGGTGCACGTAACCCCCATATATTCTTTGAATTCCCAGTGAGACAATGGCACTTTATACCAATAACAAAAATTGTGGGTGCACATGACCCCAATATATTCTTTGAATTCCCAGTCAGACAATGGCACTATATACCAGTAGCAAAAATTGTGGGTGCACATAACCCCAATATATTTTTTGAATTCTTAGTGAGACAATGGCACTATATACCAGTAGCAAAAATTGTGGGTGCACATAACCCCAATATATTCTTTGAATTCCAAGTGAGACAATGGCACTATATACCAGTAGCAAAAATTGTGGGTGCACGTAACCATCATATATTCTTTGAATTCCCAGTGAGACAATGGCACTTTATACCAATAGCAAAAATTGTGGGTGCACATGACCCCAATATATTCTTTGAATTCCCAGTGAGACAATGGCACTATATACCAGTAGCAAAAATTGTGGGTGCACGTAACCCCCATATATTCTTTGAATTCCCAGTGAGACAATGGCACTATATACCAGTAGCAAAAATTGTGGGTGCACGTAACCCCAATATATTCTTTGAATTCCCAGTCAGACAATGGCACTATATACCAGTAGCAAAAATTGTGGGTGCACATAACCCCAATATATTCTTTGAATTCTTAGTGAGACAATGGCACTATATACCAGTAGCAAAAAATGTGGGTGCACGTAACCCCCATATATTCTTTGAATTCCCAGTGAGACAATGGCACTCTATACCAGTAGCAAAAATTGTGGGTGCACGTAACCCCAATATATTCTTTGAATTCCCAGTGAGACAATGGCACTATATACCAGTAGCAAAAATTGTGGGTGCACGTAACCCCAATATATTCTTTGAATTACCAGTCAGAAACTGGCACTATATACCAGTAGCAAAAATTGTGGGTGCACGTTACCCCATATATTCTTTGAATTCCCAGTGAGACAATGGCACTATATAACAGTAGCAAAAATTGTGGGTGCACATAACCCCAATATATTCTTTGAATTCGCAGACAATGGCACTATATACCAGTAGCAAAAATTGTGGGTGCACGTAACCCCAATATATTCTTTGAATTCTTAGTGACACAATGGCACTATATACCAGTAGCAAAAAATGTGGGTGCACGTAACCCCCATATATTCTTTGAATTCCCAGTGAGACAATGGCACTATATACCAGTAGCAAAAATTGTGGGTGCACGTAACCCCAATATATTCTTTGAATTCCCAGTGAGACAATGGCACTATATACCAGTAGCAAAAAATGTGGGTGCACGTAACCCCAAAATATTCTTTGAATTACCAGTCAGAAACTGGCACTATATACCAGTAGCAAAAATTGTAGGAGCACGTAACCCCCATATATTCTTTGAATTCCCAGTGAGACAATGGCACTATATACCAGTAGCAAAAATTGTGGGTGCACATATCCCAATATATTCTTTGAATTACCAGTCAGAAACTGGCACTATATACCAGTAGCAAAAATTGTGGGTGCACGTAACCCCAATATATTCTTTGAATTCTCAGTGAGACAATGGCACTATATACCAGTAGCAATAATTGTGGGTGCACGTAACCCCCATATATTCTTTGAATTCCCAGTGAGACAATGGCACTATATACCAGTAGCAAAAATTGTGGGTGCACATAACTTCAATATATTCTTTGAATTCCCAGTGAGACAATGACACTATATACCAGTAGCAAAAATTGTGGGTGCACGTAACCCCCATATATTCTTTGAATTCCCAGTGAGACAATGGCACTATATACCAGTAGCAAAAATTGTGGGTGCACATAACCCCAATATATTCTTTGAATTCCCAGTCAGACAATGGCACTATATACCAGTAGCAAAAATTGTGGGTGCACGTAACCCCCATATATTCTTTGAATTCCCAGTGAGACAATGGCACTTTATACCAATAGCAAAAATTGTGGGTGCACATGACCCCAATATATTCTTTGAATTCCCAGTCAGACAATGGCACTATATACCAGTAGCAAAAATTGTGGGTGCACATAACCCCAATATATTCTTTGAATTCTTAGTGAGACAATGGCACTATATACCAGTAGCAAAAATTGTGGGTGCACATAACCCCAATATATTCTTTGAATTCCAAGTGAGACAATGGCACTATATACCAGTAGCAAAAATTGTGGGTGCACGTAACCATCATATATTCTTTGAATTCCCAGTGAGACAATGGCACTTTATACCAATAGCAAAAATTGTGGGTGCACATGACCCCAATATATTCTTTGAATTCCCAGTGAGACAATGGCACTATATACCAGTAGCAAAAATTGTGGGTGCACGTAACCCCCATATATTCTTTGAATTCCCAGTGAGACAATGGCACTATATACCAGTAGCAAAAATTGTGGGTGCACGTAACCCCAATATATTCTTTGAATTCCCAGTCAGACAATGGCACTATATACCAGTAGCAAAAATTGTGGGTGCACATAACCCCAATATATTCTTTGAATTCTTAGTGAGACAATGGCACTATATACCAGTAGCAAAAATTGTGGGTGCACGTAACCCCAATATATTCTTTGAATTCCCAGTCAGACAATGGCACTATATACCAGTAGCAAAAATTGTGGGTGCACATAACCCCAATATATTCTTTGAATTCGCAGACAATGGCACTATATACCAGTAGCAAAAATTGTGGGTGCACGTAACCCCAATATATTCTTTGAATTCTTAGTGACACAATGGCACTATATACCAGTAGCAAAAAATGTGGGTGCACGTAACCCCCATATATTCTTTGAATTCCCAGTGAGACAATGGCACTATATACCAGTAGCAAAAAATGTGGGTGCACGTAACCCCAAAATATTCTTTGAATTACCAGTCAGAAACTGGCACTATATACCAGTAGCAAAAATTGTGGGAGCACGTAACCCCCATATATTCTTTGAATTCCCAGTGAGACAATGGCACTATATACCAGTAGCAAAAATTGTGGGTGCACATATCCCAATATATTCTTTGAATTACCAGTCAGAAACTGGCACTATATACCAGTAGTAAAAATTGTGGGTGCACATAACCCCAATATATTCTTTGAATTTTCCGTCAGACAATGGCACTATATACCAGTAGCAAAAATTGTGGGTGCACGTAACCCCCATATATTCTTTGAATTCCCAGTGAGACAATGGCACTATATACCAGTAGCAAAAATTGTGGGTGCACATAACCCCAATATATTCTTTGAATTCCCAGTCAGACAATGGCACTATATACCAGTAGCAAAAATTGTGGGTGCACGTAACCCTCATATATTCTTTGAATTCCCAGTGAGACAATGGCACTTTATACCAATAGCAAAAATTGTGGGTGCACATGACCCCAATATATTCTTTGAATTCCCAGTGAGACAATGGCACTATATACCAGTAGCAAAAATTGTGGGTGCACGTAACCCCAATATATTCTTTGAGTTCCCAGTGAGACAATGGCACTATATACCAGTAGCAATAATTGTGGGTGCACGTAACCCCAATATATTCTTTGAATTCCCAGTGAGACAATGGCACTATATACCAGTAGCAAAAATTGTGGGTGCACATAACCCCAATATATTCTTTAAATTCCCAGTCAGACAATGGCACTATATACTAGTAGCAAAAATTGTGGGTGCACGTAACCCCCATATATTCTTTGAATTCCCAGTGAGACAATGGCACTATATAGCAGTAGCAAAAATTGTGGGTGCACATAACCCCAATATATTCTTTGAATTCCCAGTGAGACAATGGCACTATATACCAGTAGCAAAAATTGTGGGTGCACGTAACCCCCATATATTCTTTGAATTCCCAGTGAGACAATGGCACTTTATACCAGTAGCAAAAATTGTGGGTGCACATGACCCCAATATATTCTTTGAATTCCCAGTGAGACAATGGCACTATATACCAGTAGCAAAAATTGTGGGTGCACGTAACCGTCATATATTCTTTGAATTCCCAGTGAGACAATGGCACTATATACCAGTAGCAAAAATTGTGGGTGCACGTAACCCCAATATATTCTTTGAATTCCCAGTGAGACAATGGCACTATATACCAGTAGCAAAAATTGTGGGTGCACGTAACCCCCATATATTCTTTGAATTCCCAGTCAGACAATGGCACTATATACCAGTAACAAAAATTGTGGGTGCACATAACCCCAATATATTCTTTGAATTCTTAGTGAGACAATGGCACTATATACCAGTAGCAAAAATTGTGGGTGCACGTAACCCCAATATATTCTTTGAATTCCCAGTGAGACAATGGCACTATATACCAGTAGCAAAAATTGTGGGTGCACGTAACCCCAATATATTCTTTGAATTACCAGTCAGATACTGGCACTATATACCAGTAGCAAAAATTGTGGGTGCACGTAACCCCCATATATTCTTTGAATTCCCAGTCAGACAATGGCACTATATACCAGTAGCAAAAATTGTGGGTGCACATAACTCCAATATATTCTTTGAATTCCCAGTGAGACAATGGCACTATATACCAGTAGCAAAAATTGTAGGTGCACGTAACCCCCATATATTCTTTGAATTCCCAGTCAGACAATGGCACTATATACCAGTAGCAAAAATTGTGGGTGCACATAACCCCAATATATTCTTTGAATTCCCAGTGAGACAATGGCACTATATACCAGTAGCAAAAATTGTGGGTGCACGTAACCCCAATATATTCTTTGAATTCCCAGTGAGACAATGGCACTATATACCAGTAGCAAAAATTGTGAGTGCACGTAACCCCAATATATTCTTTGAATTACCAGTCAGAAACTGGCACTATATACCAGTAGCAAAAATTGTGGGTGCACGTAACCCCAATATATTCTTTGAATTCTCAGTAAGACAATGGCACTATATACCAGTAGCAATAATTGTGGGTGCACGTAACCCCCATATATTCTTTGAATTCCCAGTCAGACAATGGCACTATATACCAGTAGCAAAAATTGTAGGTGCACATAACTTCAATATATTCTTTGAATTCCCAGTGAGACAATGGCACTATATACCAGTAGCAAAAATTGTGGGTGCACGTAACCCCCATATATTCTTTGAATTCCCAGTGAGACAATGGCACTATATACCAGTAGCAAAAATTGTGGGTGCACATAACCCCAATATATTCTTTGAATTCCCAGTCAGACAATGGCACTATATACCAGTAGCAAAAATTGTGGGTGCACGTAAACCCCATATATTCTTTGAATTCCCAGTGAGACAATGGCACTTTATACCAATAGCAAAAATTGTGGGTGCACATGACCCCAATATATTCTTTGAATTCCCAGTCAGACAATGGCACTATATACCAGTAGCAAAAATTGTGGGTGCACGTAACCCCAATATATTCTTTGAATTCTTAGTGAGACAATGGCACTATATACCAGTAGCAAAAATTGTGGGTGCACATAACCCCAATATATTCTTTGAATTCCAAGTGAGACAATGGCACTATATACCAGTAGCAAAAATTGTGGGTGCACGTAACCCCAATATATTCTTTGAATTCTTAGTGAGACAATGGCACTATATACCAGTAGCAAAAATTGTGGGTGCACATAACCCCAATATATTCTTTGAATTCCCAGTGAGACAATGGCACTATATACCAGTAGCAAAAATTGTGGGTGCACGTAACCCCAATATATTCTTTGAATTCTTAGTGAGACAATGGCACTATATACCAGTAGCAAAAATTGTGGGTGCACATAACCCCAATATATTCTTTGAATTCCCAGTGAGACAATGGCACTATATACCAGTAGCAAAAATTGTGGGTGCACGTAACCCCAATATATTCTTTGAATTCTTAGTGAGACAATGGCACTATATACCAGTAGCAAAAATTGTGGGTGCACGTAACCCCAATATATTCTTTGAATTCCCAGTGAGACAATGGCACTATATACCAGTAGCAAAAATTGTGGGTGCACGTTACCCCAATATATTCTTTGAATTACCAGTCAGAAACTGGCTCTATATACCAGTAGCAAAAATTGTGGGTGCACATAACCCCAATATATTCTTTGAATTCCCAGTGAGACAATGGCACTATATACCAGTAGCAAAAATTGTGGGTGTACGTAACCCCCATATATTCTTTGAATTCCCAGTGAGACAATGGCACTTTATACCAGTAGCAAAAATTGTGGGTGCACATGACCCCAATATATTCTTTGAATTCCCAGTGAGACAATGGCACTATATACCAGTAGCAAAAATTGTGGGTGCACGTAACCCCCATATATTCTTTGAATTCCCAGTAAGACAATGGCACTATATAGCAGTAGCAAAAATTGTGGGTGCACGTAATCCCAATATATTCTTTGAATTCCCAGTCAGACAATGGCACTATATACCAGTAGCAAAAATTGTGGGTGCACGTAACCCCCATATATTCTTTGAATTACCAGTCAGAAACTGGCACTATATAGCAGTAGCAAAAATTGTGGGTGCACATAACCCCAATATATTCTTTGAATTCCCAGTCAGACAATGGCACTATATACCAGTAGCAAAAATTGTGGGTGCACGTAACCCCCATATATTCTTTGAATTCCCAGTCAGACAATGGCACTATATACCAGTAGCAAAAATTGTGGGTGCACATAACCCCAATATATTCTTTGAATTCTTAGTGAGACAATGGCACTATATACCAGTAGCAAAAATTGTGGGTGCACGTAACCCTCATATATTCTTTGAATTCCCAGTGAGACAATGGCACTTTATACCAATAGCAAAAATTGTGGGTGCACATGACCCCAATATATTCTTTGAATTCCCAGTGAGACAATGGCACTATATACCAGTAGCAAAAATTGTGGGTGCACGTAACCCCAATATATTCTTTGAGTTCCCAGTGAGACAATGGCACTATATACCAGTAGCAATAATTGTGGGTGCACGTAACCCCAATATATTCTTTGAATTCCCAGTGAGACAATGGCACTATATACCAGTAGCAAAAATTGTGGGTGCACATAACCCCAATATATTCTTTAAATTCCCAGTCAGACAATGGCACTATATACTAGTAGCAAAAATTGTGGGTGCACGTAACCCCCATATATTCTTTGAATTCCCAGTGAGACAATGGCACTATATAGCAGTAGCAAAAATTGTGGGTGCACATAACCCCAATATATTCTTTGAATTCCCAGTGAGACAATGGCACTATATACCAGTAGCAAAAATTGTGGGTGCACGTAACCCCCATATATTCTTTGAATTCCCAGTGAGACAATGGCACTTTATACCAGTAGCAAAAATTGTGGGTGCACATGACCCCAATATATTCTTTGAATTCCCAGTGAGACAATGGCACTATATACCAGTAGCAAAAATTGTGGGTGCACGTAACCGTCATATATTCTTTGAATTCCCAGTGAGACAATGGCACTATATACCAGTAGTAAAAATTGTGGGTGCACGTAACCCCAATATATTCTTTGAATTCCCAGTGAGACAATGGCACTATATACCAGTAGCAAAAATTGTGGGTGCACGTAACCCCCATATATTCTTTGAATTCCCAGTCAGACAATGGCACTATATACCAGTAACAAAAATTGTGGGTGCACATAACCCCAATATATTCTTTGAATTCTTAGTGAGACAATGGCACTATATACCAGTAGCAAAAATTGTGGGTGCACGTAACCCCAATATATTCTTTGAATTCCCAGTGAGACAATGGCACTATATACCAGTAGCAAAAATTGTGGGTGCACGTAACCCCAATATATTCTTTGAATTACCAGTCAGATACTGGCACTATATACCAGTAGCAAAAATTGTGGGTGCACGTAACCCCCATATATTCTTTGAATTCCCAGTCAGACAATGGCACTATATACCAGTAGCAAAAATTGTGGGTGCACATAACTCCAATATATTCTTTGAATTCCCAGTGAGACAATGGCACTATATACCAGTAGCAAAAATTGTAGGTGCACGTAACCCCCATATATTCTTTGAATTCCCAGTCAGACAATGGCACTATATACCAGTAGCAAAAATTGTGGGTGCACATAACCCCAATATATTCTTTGAATTCCCAGTGAGACAATGGCACTATATACCAGTAGCAAAAATTGTGGGTGCACGTAACCCCAATATATTCTTTGAATTCCCAGTGAGACAATGGCACTATATACCAGTAGCAAAAATTGTGAGTGCACGTAACCCCAATATATTCTTTGAATTACCAGTCAGAAACTGGCACTATATACCAGTAGCAAAAATTGTGGGTGCACGTAACCCCAATATATTCTTTGAATTCTCAGTAAGACAATGGCACTATATACCAGTAGCAATAATTGTGGGTGCACGTAACCCCCATATATTCTTTGAATTCCCAGTTAGACAATGGCACTATATACCAGTAGCAAAAATTGTAGGTGCACATAACTTCAATATATTCTTTGAATTCCCAGTGAGACAATGGCACTATATACCAGTAGCAAAAATTGTGGGTGCACGTAACCCCCATATATTCTTTGAATTCCCAGTGAGACAATGGCACTATATACCAGTAGCAAAAATTGTGGGTGCACATAACCCCAATATATTCTTTGAATTCCCAGTCAGACAATGGCACTATATACCAGTAGCAAAAATTGTGGGTGCACGTAAACCCCATATATTCTTTGAATTCCCAGTGAGACAATGGCACTTTATACCAATAGCAAAAATTGTGGGTGCACATGACCCCAATATATTCTTTGAATTCCCAGTCAGACAATGGCACTATATACCAGTATCAAAAATTGTGGGTGCACGTAACCCCAATATATTCTTTGAATTCTTAGTGAGACAATGGCACTATATACCAGTAGCAAAAATTGTGGGTGCACATAACCCCAATATATTCTTTGAATTCCAAGTGAGACAATGGCACTATATACCAGTAGCAAAAATTGTGGGTGCACGTAACCCCAATATATTCTTTGAATTCTTAGTGAGACAATGGCACTATATACCAGTAGCAAAAATTGTGGGTGCACATAACCCCAATATATTCTTTGAATTCCCAGTGAGACAATGGCACTATATACCAGTAGCAAAAATTGTGGGTGCACGTAACCCCAATATATTCTTTGAATTCTTAGTGAGACAATGGCACTATATACCAGTAGCAAAAATTGTGGGTGCACATAACCCCAATATATTCTTTGAATTCCCAGTGAGACAATGGCACTATATACCAGTAGCAAAAATTGTGGGTGCACGTAACCCCAATATATTCTTTGAATTCTTAGTGAGACAATGGCACTATATACCAGTAGCAAAAATTGTGGGTGCACGTAACCCCAATATATTCTTTGAATTCCCAGTGAGACAATGGCACTATATACCAGTAGCAAAAATTGTGGGTGCACGTTACCCCAATATATTCTTTGAATTACCAGTCAGAAACTGGCTCTATATACCAGTAGCAAAAATTGTGGGTGCACATAACCCCAATATATTCTTTGAATTCCCAGTGAGACAATGGCACTATATACCAGTAGCAAAAATTGTGGGTGTACGTAACCCCCATATATTCTTTGAATTCCCAGTGAGACAATGGCACTTTATACCAGTAGCAAAAATTGTGGGTGCACATGACCCCAATATATTCTTTGAATTCCCAGTGAGACAATGGCACTATATACCAGTAGCAAAAATTGTGGGTGCACGTAACCCCCATATATTCTTTGAATTCCCAGTAAGACAATGGCACTATATAGCAGTAGCAAAAATTGTGGGTGCACGTAATCCCAATATATTCTTTGAATTCCCAGTCAGACAATGGCACTATATACCAGTAGCAAAAATTGTGGGTGCACGTAACCCCCATATATTCTTTGAATTACCAGTCAGAAACTGGCACTATATAGCAGTAGCAAAAATTGTGGGTGCACATAACCCCAATATATTCTTTGAATTCCCAGTCAGACAATGGCACTATATACCAGTAGCAAAAATTGTGGGTGCACGTAACCCCCATATATTCTTTGAATTCCCAGTCAGACAATGGCACTATATACCAGTAGCAAAAATTGTGGGTGCACATAACCCCAATATATTCTTTGAATTCTTAGTGAGACAATGGCACTATATGCCAGTAGCAAAAATTGTGGGTGCACGTAACCCCCATATAATCTTTGAATTCCCAGTGAGACAATGGCACTATATACCAGTAGCAAAAATTGTGGGTGCACGTAACCCCCATATATTCTTTGAATTCCCAGTCAGACAATGGCACTATATACCAGTAGCAAAAATTGTGGGTGCACATAACCCCAATATATTCTTTAAATTCTTAGTGAGACAATGGCACTATATACCAGTAGCAAAAATTGTGGGTGCACGTAACCCCCATATATTCTTTGAATTCCCAGTGAGACAATGGCACTATATACCAGTAGCAAAAATTGTGGGTGCACATAACCCCAATATATTCTTTGAATTCCCAGTCAGACAATGGCACTATATACCAGTAGCAAAAATTGTGGGTGCACATGACCCCAATATATTCTTTGAATTCCCAGTCAGACAATGGCACTATATACCAGTAGCAAAAATTGTGGGTGCACGTAACCCCAATATATTCTTTGAAATCTTAGTGAGACAATGGCACTATATACCAGTAGCAAAAATTGTGGGTGCACATAACCCCAATATATTCTTTGAATTCCAAGTGAGACAATGGCACTATATACCAGTAGCAAAAATTGTGGGTGCACGTAACCCCCATATATTCTTTGAATTCCCAGTCAGACAATGGCACTATATACCAGTAGCAAAAATTGTGGGTGCACATAACCCCAATATATTCTTTGAATTCTTAGTGAGACAATGGCACTATATACCAGTAGCAAAAATTGTGGGTGCACGTAACCCCAATATATTCTTTGAATTCCCAGTGAGACAATGGCACTATATACCAGTAGCAAAAATTGTGGGTGCACATAACCCCAATATATTCTTTGAATTCCCAATCAGACAATGGCACTATAAACCAGTAGCAAAAATTGTGGGTGCACATAACTCCAATATATTCTTTGAATTCCCAGTAAGACAATGGCACTATATACCAGTAGCAAAAATTGTAGGTGCACGTAACCCCCATATATTCTTTGAATTCCCAGTCAGACAATGGCACTATATACCAATAGCAAAAATTGTGGGTGCACATAACCCCAATATATTCTTTGAATTCCCAGTGAGACAATGGCACTATATACCAGTAGCAAAAATTGTGGGTGCACGTAACCCCAATATATTCTTTGAATTCCCAGTGAGACAATGGCACTATATAGCAGTAGCAAAAATTGTGGGTGCACGTAACCCCAATATATTCTTTGAATTACCAGTCAGAAACTGGCACTATATACCAGTAGCAAAAATTGTGGGTGCACGTAACCCCAATATATTCTTTGAATTCTCAGTGAGACAATGGCACTATATACCAGTAGCAATAATTGTGGGTGCACGTAACCCCCATATATTCTTTGAATTCCCAGTGAGACAATGGCACTATATACCAGTAGCAAAAATTGTGGGTGCACATAACTTCAATATATTCTTTGAATTCCCAGTGAGACAATGGCACTATATACCAGTAGCAAAAATTGTGGGTGCACGTAACCCCCATATATTCTTTGAATTCCCAGTGAGACAATGGCACTATATACCAGTAGCAAAAATTGTGGGTGCACATAACCCCAATATATTCTTTGAATTCCCAGTCAGACAATGGCACTATATACCAGTAGCAAAAATTGTGGGTGCACGTAACCCCCATATATTCTTTGAATTCCCAGTGAGACAATGGCACTTTATACCAATAGCAAAAATTGTGGGTGCACATGACCCCAATATATTCTTTGAATTCCCAGTCAGACAATGGCACTATATACCAGTAGCAAAAATTGTGGGTGCACATAACCCCAATATATTCTTTGAATTCTTAGTGAGACAATGGCACTATATACCAGTAGCAAAAATTGTGGGTGCACATAACCCCAATATATTCTTTGAATTCCAAGTGAGACAATGGCACTATATACCAGTAGCAAAAATTGTGGGTGCACGTAACCATCATATATTCTTTGAATTCCCAGTGAGACAATGGCACTTTATACCAATAGCAAAAATTGTGGGTGCACATGACCCCAATATATTCTTCGAATTCCCAGTGAGACAATGGCACTATATACCAGTAGCAAAAATTGTGGGTGCACGTAACCCCCATATATTCTTTGAATTCCCAGTGAGACAATGGCACTATATACCAGTAGCAAAAATTGTGGGTGCACGTAACCCCAATATATTCTTTAAATTCCCAGTCAGACAATGGCACTATATACCAGTAGCAAAAATTGTGGGTGCACATAACCCCAATATATTCTTTGAATTCTTAGTGAGACAATGGCACTATATACCAGTAGCAAAAAATGTGGGTGCACGTAACCCCCATATATTCTTTGAATTCCCAGTGAGACAATGGCACTCTATACCAGTAGCAAAAATTGTGGGTGCACGTAACCCCAATATATTCTTTGAATTCCCAGTGAGACAATGGCACTATATACCAGTAGCAAAAATTGTGGGTGCACGTAACCCCAATATATTCTTTGAATTACCAGTCAGAAACTGGCACTATATACCAGTAGCAAAAATTGTGGGTGCACGTTACCCCCATATATTCTTTGAATTCCCAGTGAGACAATGGCACTATATACCAGTAGCAAAAATTGTGGGTGCACATAACCCCAATATATTCTTTGAATTCGCAGACAATGACACTATATACCAGTAGCAAAAATTGTGGGTGCACGTAACCCCAATATATTCTTTGAATTCTTAGTGACACAATGGCACTATATACCAGTAGTAAAAAATGTGGGTGCATGTAACCCCCATATATTCTTTGAATTCCCAGTGAGACAATGGCACTATATACCAGTAGCAAAAATTGTGGGTGCACATAACTTCAATATATTCTTTGAATTCCCAGTGAGACAATGGCACTATATACCAGTAGCAAAAATTGTGGGTGCACGTAACCCCCATATATTCTTTGAATTCCCAGTGAGACAATGGCACTATATACCAGTAGCAAAAATTGTGGGTGCACATAACCCCAATATATTCTTTGAATTCCCAGTCAGACAATGGCACTATATACCAGTAGCAAAAATTGTGGGTGCACGTAACCCCCATATATTCTTTGAATTCCCAGTGAGACAATGGCACTTTATACCAATAGCAAAAATTGTGGGTGCACATGACCCCAATATATTCTTTGAATTCCCAGTCAGACAATGGCACTATATACCAGTAGCAAAAATTGTGGGTGCACATAACCCCAATATATTCTTTGAATTCTTAGTGAGACAATGGCACTATATACCAGTAGCAAAAATTGTGGGTGCACATAACCCCAATATATTCTTTGAATTCCAAGTGAGACAATGGCACTATATACCAGTAGCAAAAATTGTGGGTGCACGTAACCATCATATATTCTTTGAATTCCCAGTGAGACAATGGCACTTTATACCAATAGCAAAAATTGTGGGTGCACATGACCCCAATATATTCTTCGAATTCCCAGTGAGACAATGGCACTATATACCAGTAGCAAAAATTGTGGGTGCACGTAACCCCCATATATTCTTTGAATTCCCAGTGAGACAATGGCACTATATACCAGTAGCAAAAATTGTGGGTGCACGTAACCCCAATATATTCTTTAAATTCCCAGTCAGACAATGGCACTATATACCAGTAGCAAAAATTGTGGGTGCACATAACCCCAATATATTCTTTGAATTCTTAGTGAGACAATGGCACTATATACCAGTAGCAAAAAATGTGGGTGCACGTAACCCCCATATATTCTTTGAATTCCCAGTGAGACAATGGCACTCTATACCAGTAGCAAAAATTGTGGGTGCACGTAACCCCAATATATTCTTTGAATTCCCAGTGAGACAATGGCACTATATACCAGTAGCAAAAATTGTGGGTGCACGTAACCCCAATATATTCTTTGAATTACCAGTCAGAAACTGGCACTATATACCAGTAGCAAAAATTGTGGGTGCACGTTACCCCCATATATTCTTTGAATTCCCAGTGAGACAATGGCACTATATACCAGTAGCAAAAATTGTGGGTGCACATAACCCCAATATATTCTTTGAATTCGCAGACAATGACACTATATACCAGTAGCAAAAATTGTGGGTGCACGTAACCCCAATATATTCTTTGAATTCTTAGTGACACAATGGCACTATATACCAGTAGTAAAAAATGTGGGTGCATGTAACCCCCATATATTCTTTGAATTCCCAGTGAGACAATGGCACTATATACCAGTAGCAAAAATTGTGGGTGCACGTAACCCCAATATATTCTTTGAATTCCCAGTGAGACAATGGCACTATATACCAGTAGCAAAAAATGTGGGTGCACGTAACCCCAAAATATTCTTTGAATTACCAGTCAGAAACTGGCACTATATACCAGTAGCAAAAATTGTGGGAGCACGTAACCCCCATATATTCTTTGAATTCCCAGTGAGACAATGGCACTATATACCAGTAGCAAAAATTGTGGGTGCACATATCCCAATATATTCTTTGAATTACCAGTCAGAAACTGGCACTATATACCAGTAGTAAAAATTGTGGGTGCACATAACCCCAATATATTCTTTGAATTTTCCGTCAGACAATGGCACTATATACCAGTAGCAAAAATTGTGGGTGCACGTAACCCCCATATATTCTTTGAATTCCCAGTGAGACAATGGCACTATATACCAGTAGCAAAAATTGTGGGTGCACATAACCCCAATATATTCTTTGAATTCCCAGTCAGACAATGGCACTATATACCAGTAGCAAAAATTGTGGGTGCACGTAACCCTCATATATTCTTTGAATTCCCAGTGAGACAATGGCACTTTATACCAATAGCAAAAATTGTGGGTGCACATGACCCCAATATATTCTTTGAATTCCCAGTGAGACAATGGCACTATATACCAGTAGCAAAAATTGTGGGTGCACGTAACCCCAATATATTCTTTGAGTTCCCAGTGAGACAATGGCACTATATACCAGTAGCAATAATTGTGGGTGCACGTAACCCCAATATATTCTTTGAATTCCCAGTGAGACAATGGCACTATATACCAGTAGCAAAAATTGTGGGTGCACATAACCCCAATATATTCTTTAAATTCCCAGTCAGACAATGGCACTATATACCAGTAGCAAAAATTGTGGGTGCACGTAACCCCCATATATTCTTTGAATTCCCAGTGAGACAATGGCACTATATAGCAGTAGCAAAAATTGTGGGTGCACATAACCCCAATATATTCTTTGAATTCCCAGTGAGACAATGGCACTATATACCAGTAGCAAAAATTGTGGGTGCACGTAACCCCCATATATTCTTTGAATTCCCAGTGAGACAATGGCACTTTATACCAGTAGCAAAAATTGTGGGTGCACATGACCCCAATATATTCTTTGAATTCCCAGTGAGACAATGGCACTATATACCAGTAGCAAAAATTGTGTGTGCACGTAACCGTCATATATTCTTTGAATTCCCAGTGAGACAATGGCACTATATACCAGTAGCAAAAATTGTGGGTGCACGTAACCCCAATATATTCTTTGAATTCCCAGTGAGACAATGGCACTATATACCAGTAGCAAAAATTGTGGGTGCACGTAACCCCCATATATTCTTTGAATTCCCAGTCAGACAATGGCACTATATACCAGTAGCAAAAATTGTGGGTGCACGTAACCCCAATATATTCTTTGAATTACCAGTCAGATACTGGCACTATATACCAGTAGCAAAAATTGTGGGTGCACATAACCCCAATAAATTCTTCGAATTCCCAGTGAGACAATGGCAATATATACCAGTAGCAAAAATTGTGGGTGCACGTAACCCCAATATATTCTTTGAATTCCCAGTGAGACAATGGCACTATATACCAGTAGCAAAAATTGTGGGTGCACATAACCCCAATATATTCTTTGAATTCCCAGTCAGACAATGGCACTATATACCAGTAGCAAAAATTGTGGGTGCACATAACTCCAATATATTCTTTGAATTCCCAGTGAGACAATGGCACTATATACCAGTAGCAAAAATTGTAGGTGCACGTAACCCCCATATATTCTTTGAATTCCCAGTCAGACAATGGCACTATATACCAGTAGCAAAAATTGTGGGTGCACATAACCCCAATATATTCTTTGAATTCCCAGTGAGACAATGGCACTATATACCAGTAGCAAAAATTGTGGGTGCACGTAACCCCAATATATTCTTTGAATTCCCAGTGAGACAATGGCACTATATACCAGTAGCAAAAATTGTGAGTGCACGTAACCCCAATATATTCTTTGAATTACCAGTCAGAAACTGGCACTATATACCAGTAGCAAAAATTGTGGGTGCACGTAACCCCAATATATTCTTTGAATTCTCAGTGAGACAATGGCACTATATACCAGTAGCAATAATTGTGGGTGCACGTAACCCCCATATATTCTTTGAATTCCCAGTGAGACAATGGCACTATATACCAGTAGCAAAAATTGTAGGTGCACATAACTTCAATATATTCTTTGAATTCCCAGTGAGACAATGGCACTATATACCAGTAGCAAAAATTGTGGGTGCACGTAACCCCCATATATTCTTTGAATTCCCAGTGAGACAATGGCACTATATACCAGTAGCAAAAATTGTGGGTGCACATAACCCCAATATATTCTTTGAATTCCCAGTCAGACAATGGCACTATATACCAGTAGCAAAAATTGTGGGTGCACGTAACCCCCATATATTCTTTGAATTCCCAGTGAGACAATGGCACTTTATACCAATAGCAAAAATTGTGGGTGCACATGACCCCAATATATTCTTTGAATTCCCAGTCAGACAATGGCACTATATACCAGTAGCAAAAATTGTGGGAGCACGTAACCCCAATATATTCTTTGAATTCTTAGTGAGACAATGGCACTATATACCAGTAGCAAAAATTGTGGGTGCACGTAACCCCCATATATTCTTTGAATTCCCAGTGAGACAATGGCACTATATACCAGTAGCAAAAATTGTGGGAGCACGTAACCCCAATATATTCTTTGAATTCTTAGTGAGACAATGGCACTATATACCAGTAGCAAAAATTGTGGGTGCACGTAACCCTCATATATTCTTTGAATTCCCAGTGAGACAATGGCACTTTATACCAATAGCAAAAATTGTGGGTGCACATGACCCCAATATATTCTTTGAATTCCCAGTGAGACAATGGCACTATATACCAGTAGCAAAAATTGTTGGTGCACGTAACCCCCATATATTCTTTGAATTCCCAGTGAGACAATGGCACTATATACCAGTAGCAAAAATTGTGGGTGCACGTAACCCCAATATATTCTTTGAATTCCCAGTCAGACAATGGCACTATATACCAGTAGCAAAAATTGTGGGTGCACATAACCCCAATATATTCTTTGAATTCTTAGTGAGACAATGGCACTATATACCAGTAGCAAAAAATGTGGGTGCACGTAACCCCCATATATTCTTTGAATTCCCAGTGAGACAATGGCACTATATACCAGTAGCAAAAATTGTGGGTGCACGTAACCCCAATATATTCTTTGAATTCTTAGTGAGACAATGGCACTATATACCAGTAGCAAAAAATGTGGGTGCACATAACCCCAATATATTCTTTAAATTCTCAGTCAGACAATGGCACTATATACCAGTAGCAAAAATTGTGGGTGCACGTAACCCCCATATATTCTTTGAATTCCCAGTGAGACAATGGCACTTTATACCAGTAGCAAAAATTGTGGGTGCACATGACCCCAATATATTCTTTGAATTCCCAGTGAGACAATGGCACTATATACCAGTAGCAAAAATTGTGGGTGCACGTAACCCCCATATATTCTTTGAATTCCCAGTGAGACAATGGCACTTTATACCAATAGCAAAAATTGTGGGTGCACATGACCCCAATATATTCTTTGAATTCCCAGTGAGACAATGGCACTATATACCAGTAGCAAAAATTGTGGGTGCACGTAACCCCAATATATTCTTTGAATTCCCAGTGAGACAATGGCACTATATACCAGTAGCAAAAATTGTGGGTGCACGTAACCCCCATATATTCTTTGAATTCCCAGTCAGACAATGGCACTATATACCAGTAGCAAAAATTGAGGGTGCACATAACCCCAATATATTCTTTGAATTCTTAGTGAGACAATGGCACTATATACCAGTAGCAAAAATTGTGGGTGCACGTAACCCCAATATATTCTTTGAATTCCCAGTGAGACAATGGCACTATATACCAGTAGCAAAAATTGTGGGTGCACATAACCCCAATATATTCTTTGAATTCCCAGTCAGACAATGGCACTATATACCAGTAGCAAAAATTGTGGGTGCACATAACTCCAATATATTCTTTGAATTCCCAGTGAGACAATGGCACTATATACCAGTAGCAAAAATTGTAGGTGCACGTAACCCCCATATATTCTTTGAATTCCCAGTCAGACAATGGCACTATATACCAGTAGCAAAAATTGTGGGTGCACATAACCCCAATATATTCTTTGAATTCCCAGTGAGACAATGGCACTATATACCAGTAGCAAAAATTGTGGGTGCACGTAACCCCAATATATTCTTTGAATTCCCAGTGAGACAATGGCACTATATACCAGTAGCAAAAATTGTGGGTGCACGTAACCCCAATATATTCTTTGAATTACCAGTCAGAAACTGGCACTATATACCAGCAGCAAAAATTGTGGGTGCACGTAACCCCAATATATTCTTTGAATTCTCAGTGAGACAATGGCACTATATACCAGTAGCAATAATTGTGGGTGCACGTAACCCCCATATATTCTTTGAATTCCCAGTGAGACAATGGCACTATATACCAGTAGCAAAAATTGTGGGTGCACGTAACCCCCATATATTCTTTGAATTCCCAGTGAGACAATGGCACTATATACCAGTAGCAAAAATTGTGGGTGCACATAACCCCAATATATTCTTTGAATTCACAGTCAGACAATGGCACTATATACCAGTAGCAAAAATTGTGGGTGCACGTAACCCCATATATTCTTTGAATTCCCCGTGAGACAATGGCACTATATACCAGTAGCAAAAATTGTGGGTGCACGTAACCCCAATATATTCTTTGAATTCCAAGTGAGACAATGGCACTATATACCAGTAGCAAAAATTGTGGGTGCACGTAACCCCCATATATTCTTTGAATTCCCAGTGAGACAATGGCACTTTATACCAATAGCAAAAATTGTGGGTGCACATGACCCCAATATATTCTTTGAATTCCAAGTGAGACAATGGCATTATATACCAGTAGCAAAAATTGTGGGTGCACGTAACCCCCATATATTCTTTGAATTCCCAGTGAGACAATGGCACTATATACCAGTAGCAAAAATTGTGGGTGCACGTAACCCCAATATATTGTTTGAATTCCCAGTCAGACAATGGCACTATATACCAGTAGCAAAAATTGTGGGTGCACATAACCCCAATATATTCTTTGAATTCTTAGAGAGACAATGGCACTGTATACCAGTAGCAAAAAATGTGGGTGCACGTAACCCCCATATATTCTTTGAATTCCCAGTGAGACAATGGCACTCTATACCAGTAGCAAAAATTGTGGGTGCACGTAACCCCAATATATTCTTTGAATTCCCAGTGAGACAATGGCACTATATACCAGTAGCAAAAATTGTGGGTGCACGTAACCCCAATATATTCTTTGAATTACCAGTCAGAAACTGGCACTATATACCAGTAGCAAAAATTGTGGGTGCACGTTACCCCCATATATTCTTTGAATTCCCAGTGAGACAATGGCACTATATACCAGTAGCAAAAATTGTGGGTGCACATGACCCCAATATATTCTTTGAATTCCCAGTGAGACAATGGCACTATATACCAGTAGCAAAAATTGTGGGTGCACGTAACCCCAATATATTCTTTGAATTCTTAGTGAGACAATGGCACTATATACCAGTAGCAAAAAATGTGGGTGCACGTAACCCCAATATATTCTTTGAATTCCCAGTGAGACAATGGCACTATATACCAGTAGCAAAAAATGTGGGTGCACGTAACCCCAAAATATTCTTTGAATTACCAGTCAGAAACTGGCACTATATACCAGTAGCAAAAATTGTGGGTGCACGTAACCCCCATATATTCTTTGAATTCCCAGTGAGACAATGGCACTATATACCAGTAGCAAAAATTGTGGGTGCACATATCCCAATATATTCTTTGAATTACCAGTCAGAAACTGGCACTATATACCAGTAGTAAAAATTGTGGGTGCACATAACCCCAATATATTCTTTGAATTCCCAGTCAGACAATGGCACTATATACCAGTAGCAAAAATTGTGGGTGCACGTAACCCCCATATATTCTTTGAATTCCCAGTGAGACAATGGCACTTTATACCAATAGCAAAAATTGTGGGTGCACATGACCCCAATATATTCTTTGAATTCCCAGTCAGACAATGGCACTATATACCAGTAGCAAAAATTGTGGGTGCACATAACCCCAATATATTCTTTGAATTCTTAGTGAGACAATGGCACTATATACCAGTAGCAAAAATTGTGGGTGCACATAACCCCAATATATTCTTTGAATTCCAAGTGAGACAATGGCACTATATACCAGTAGCAAAAATTGTGGGTGCACGTAACCATCATATATTCTTTGAATTCCCAGTGAGACAATGGCACTTTATACCAATAGCAAAAATTGTGGGTGCACATGACCCCAATATATTCTTTGAATTCCCAGTGAGACAATGGCACTATATACCAGTAGCAAAAATTGTGGGTGCACGTAACCCCCATATATTCTTTGAATTCCCAGTGAGACAATGGCACTATATACCAGTAGCAAAAATTGTGGGTGCACGTAACCCCAATATATTCTTTGAATTCCCAGTCAGACAATGGCACTATATACCAGTAGCAAAAATTGTGGGTGCACATAACCCCAATATATTCTTTGAATTCTTAGTGAGACAATGGCACTATATACCAGTAGCAAAAAATGTGGGTGCACGTAACCCCCATATATTCTTTGAATTCCCAGTGAGACAATGGCACTCTATACCAGTAGCAAAAATTGTGGGTGCACGTAACCCCAATATATTCTTTGAATTCCCAGTGAGACAATGGCACTATATACCAGTAGCAAAAATTGTGGGTGCACGTAACCCCAATATATTCTTTGAATTACCAGTCAGAAACTGGCACTATATACCAGTAGCAAAAATTGTGGGTGCACGTTACCCCCATATATTCTTTGAATTCTTAGTGACACAATGGCACTATATACCAGTAGCAAAAAATGTGGGTGCACGTAACCCCCATATATTCTTTGAATTCCCAGTGAGACAATGGCACTATATACCAGTAGCAAAAATTGTGGGTGCACGTAACCCCAATATATTCTTTGAATTCCCAGTGAGACAATGGCACTATATACCAGTAGCAAAAAATGTGGGTGCACGTAACCCCAAAATATTCTTTGAATTACCAGTCAGAAACTGGCACTATATACCAGTAGCAAAAATTGTGGGAGCACGTAACCCCTATATATTCTTTGAATTCCCAGTGAGACAATGGCACTATATACCAGTAGCAAAAATTGTGGGTGCACATATCCTAATATATTCTTTGAATTACCAGTCAGAAAATGGCACTATATACCAGTAGTAAAAATTGTGGGTGCACATAACCCCAATATATTCTTTGAATTTTCCGTCAGACAATGGCACTATATACCAGTAGCAAAAATTGTGGGTGCACGTAACCCCCATATATTCTTTGAATTCCCAGTGAGACAATGGCACTATATACCAGTAGCAAAAATTGTGGGTGCACATAACCCCAATATATTCTTTGAATTCCCAGTCAGACAATGGCACTATATACCAGTAGCAAAAATTGTGGGTGCACGTAACCCTCATATATTCTTTGAATTCCCAGTGAGACAATGGCACTTTATACCAATAGCAAAAATTGTGGGTGCACATGACCCCAATATATTCTTTGAATTCCCAGTGAGACAATGGCACTATATACCAGTAGCAAAAATTGTGGGTGCACGTAACCCCAATATATTCTTTGAGTTCCCAGTGAGACAATGGCACTATATACCAGTAGCAATAATTGTGGGTGCACGTAACCCCAATATATTCTTTGAATTCCCAGTGAGACAATGGCACTATATACCAGTAGCAAAAATTGTGGGTGCACATAACCCCAATATATTCTTTAAATTCCCAGTCAGACAATGGCACTATATACCAGTAGCAAAAATTGTGGGTGCACGTAACCCCCATATATTCTTTGAATTCCCAGTGAGACAATGGCACTATATAGCATTAGCAAAAATTGTGGGTGCACATAACCCCAATATATTCTTTGAATTCCCAGTGAGACAATGGCACTATATACCAGTAGCAAAAATTGTGGGTGCACGTAACCGTCATATATTCTTTGAATTCCCAGTGAGAAAATGGCACTATATACCAGTAGCAAAAATTGTGGGTGCACGTAACCCCAATATATTCTTTGAATTCCCAGTGAGACAATGGCACTATATACCAGTAGCAAAAATTGTGGGTGCACGTAACCCCCATATATTCTTTGAATTCCCAGTCAGACAATGGCACTATATACCAGTAACAAAAATTGTGGGTGCACATAACCCCAATATATTCTTTGAATTCTTAGTGAGACAATGGCACTATATACCAGTAGCAAAAATTGTGGGTGCACGTAACCCCAATATATTCTTTGAATTCCCAGTGAGACAATGGCACTATATACCAGTAGCAAAAATTGTGGGTGCACGTAACCCCAATATATTCTTTGAATTACCAGTCAGATACTGGCACTATATACCAGTAGCAAAAATTGTGGGTGCACATAACCCCAATAAATTCTTCGAATTCCCAGTGAGACAATGGCAATATATACCAGTAGCAAAAATTGTGGGTGCACGTAACCCCAATATATTCTTTGAATTCCCAGTGAGACAATGGCACTATATACCAGTAGCAAAAATTGTGGGTGCACATAACCCCAATATATTCTTTGAATTCCCAGTCAGACAATGGCACTATATACCAGTAGCAAAAATTGTGGGTGCACATAACCCCAATATATTCTTTGAATTCCCAGTGAGACAATGGCACTATATACCAGTAGCAAAAATTGTGGGTGCACGTAACCCCAATATATTCTTTGAATTCCCAGTGAGACAATGGCACTATATACCAGTAGCAAAAATTGTGAGTGCACGTAACCCCAATATATTCTTTGAATTACCAGTCAGAAACTGGCACTATATACCAGTAGCAAAAATTGTGGGTGCACGTAACCCCAATATATTCTTTGAATTCTCAGTGAGACAATGGCACTATATACCAGTAGCAATAATTGTGGGTGCACGTAACCCCCATATATTCTTTGAATTCCCAGTGAGACAATGGCACTATATACCAGTAGCAAAAATTGTAGGTGCACATAACTTCAATATATTCTTTGAATTCCCAGTGAGACAATGGCACTATATACCAGTAGCAAAAATTGTGGGTGCACGTAACCCCCATATATTCTTTGAATTCCCAGTGAGACAATGGCACTATATACCTGTAGCAAAAATTGTGGGTGCACATAACCCCAATATATTCTTTGAATTCCCAGTCAGACAATGGCACTATATACCAGTAGCAAAAATTGTGGGTGCACGTAACCCCCATATATTCTTTGAATTCCCAGTGAGACAATGGCACTTTATACCAATAGCAAAAATTGTGGGTGCACATGACCCCAATATATTCTTTGAATTCCCAGTCAGACAATGGCACTATATACCAGTAGCAAAAATTGTGGGTGCACGTAACCCCAATATATTCTTTGAATTCTTAGTGAGACAATGGCACTATATACCAGTAGCAAAAATTGTGGGTGCACATAACCCCAATATATTCTTTGAATTCCAAGTGAGACAATGGCACTATATACCAGTAGCAAAAATTGTGGGTGCACGTAACCCTCATATATTCTTTGAATTCCCAGTGAGACAATGGCACTTTATACCAATAGCAAAAATTGTGGGTGCACATGACCCCAATATATTCTTTGAATTCCCAGTGAGACAATGGCACTATATACCAGTAGCAAAAATTGTGGGTGCACGTAACCCCCATATATTCTTTGAATTCCCAGTGAGACAATGGCACTATATACCAGTAGCAAAAATTGTGGGTGCACGTAACCCCAATATATTCTTTGAATTCCCAGTCAGACAATGGCACTATATACCAGTAGCAAAAATTGTGGGTGCACATAACCCCAATATATTCTTTGAATTCTTAGTGAGACAATGGCACTATATACCAGTAGCAAAAAATGTGGGTGCACGTAACCCCCATATATTCTTTGAATTCCCAGTGAGACAATGGCACTATATACCAGTAGCAAAAATTGTGGGTGCACGTAACCCCAATATATTCTTTGAATTCCCAGTGAGACAATGGCACTATATACCAGTAGCAAAAATTGTGGGTGCACGTAACCCCAATATATTCTTTGAATTCCCAGTGAGACAATGGCACTATATACCAGTAGCAATAATTGTGGGTGCACGTAACCCCCATATATTCTTTGAATTCCCAGTGAGACAATGGCACTATATACCAGTAGCAAAAATTGTGGGTGCACATAACCCCAATATATTCTTTAAATTCCCAGTCAGACAATGGCACTATATACCAGTAGCAAAAATTGTGGGTGCACGTAACCCCCATATATTCTTTGAATTCCCAGTGAGACAATGGCACTTTATACCAGTAGCAAAAATTGTGGGTGCACATGACCCCAATATATTCTTTGAATTCCCAGTGAGACAATGGCACTATATACCAGTAGCAAAAATTGTGGGTGCACGTAACCCCCATATATTCTTTGAATTCCCAGTGAGACAATGGCACTTTATACCAATAGCAAAAATTGTGGGTGCACATGACCCCAATATATTCTTTGAATTCCCAGTGAGACAATGGCACTATATACCAGTAGCAAAAATTGTGGGTGCACGTAACCCCAATATATTCTTTGAATTCCCAGTGAGACAATGGCACTATATACCAGTAGCAAAAATTGTGGGTGCACGTAACCCCCATATATTCTTTGAATTCCCAGTCAGACAATGGCACTATATACCAGTAGCAAAAATTGAGGGTGCACATAACCCCAATATATTCTTTGAATTCTTAGTGAGACAATGGCACTATATACCAGTAGCAAAAATTGTGGGTGCACGTAACCCCAATATATTCTTTGAATTCCCAGTGAGACAATGGCACTATATACCAGTAGCAAAAATTGTGGGTGCACATAACCCCAATATATTCTTTGAATTCACAGTCAGACAATGGCACTATATACCAGTAGCAAAAATTGTGGGTGCACATAACTCCAATATATTCTTTGAATTCCCAGTGAGACAATGGCACTATATACCAGTAGCAAAAATTGTAGGTGCACGTAACCCCCATATATTCTTTGAATTCCCAGTCAGACAATGGCACTATATACCAGTAGCAAAAATTGTGGGTGCACATAACCCCAATATATTCTTTGAATTCCCAGTGAGACAATGGCACTATATACCAGTAGCAAAAATTGTGGGTGCACGTAACCCCAATATATTCTTTGAATTCCCAGTGAGACAATGGCACTATATACCAGTAGCAAAAATTGTGGGAGCACGTAACCCCAATATATTCTTTGAATTACCAGTCAGAAACTGGCACTGTATACCAGTAGCAAAAATTGTGGGTGCACGTAACCCCAATATATTCTTTGAATTCTCAGTGAGACAATGGCACTATATACCAGTAGCAATAATTGTGGGTGCACGTAACCCCCATATATTCTTTGAATTCCCAGTGAGACAATGGCACTATATACCAGTAGCAAAAATTGTGGGTGCACATAACTTCAATATATTCTTTGAATTCCCAGTGAGACAATGGCACTATATACCAGTAGCAAAAATTGTGGGTGCACGTAACCCCCATATATTCTTTGAATTCCCAGTGAGACAATGGCACTATATACCAGTAGCAAAAATTGTGGGTGCACATAACCCCAATATATTCTTTGAATTCCCAGTCAGACAATGGCACTATATACCAGTAGCAAAAATTGTGGGTGCACGTAACCCCCATATATTCTTTGAATTCCCAGTGAGACAATGGCACTTTATACCAATAGCAAAAATTGTGGGTGCACATGACCCCAATATATTCTTTGAATTCCCAGTCAGACAATGGCACTATATACCAGTAGCAAAAATTGTGGGTGCACGTAACCCCAATATATTCTTTGAATTCTTAGTGAGACTATGGCACTATATACCAGTAGCAAAAATTGTGGGTGCACATAACCCCAATATATTCTTTGAATTCCAAGTGAGACAATGGCACTATATACCAGTAGCAAAAATTGTGGGTGCACGTAACCCCCATATATTCTTTGAATTCCCAGTGAGACAATGGCACTATATACCAGTAGCAAAAATTGTGGGTGCACGTAACCCCAATATATTCTTTGAATTCCCAGTCAGACAATGGCACTATATACCAGTAGCAAAAATTGTGGGTGCACATAACCCCAATATATTCTTTGAATTCTTAGAGAGACAATGGCACTATATACCAGTAGCAAAAAATGTGGGTGCACGTAACCCCCATATATTCTTTGAATTCCCAGTGAGACAATGGCACTCTATACCAGTAGCAAAAATTGTGGGTGCACGTAACCCCAATATATTCTTTGAATTCCCAGTGAGACAATGGCACTATATACCAGTAGCAAAAATTGTGGGTGCACGTAACCCCAATATATTCTTTGAATTACCAGTCAGAAACTGGCACTATATACCAGTAGCAAAAATTGTGGGTGCACGTTACCCCCATATATTCTTTGAATTCCCAGTGAGACAATGGCACTATATACCAGTAGCAAAAATTGTGGGTGCACATAACCCCAATATATTCTTTGAATTCCCAGTGAGACAATGGCACTATATACCAGTAGCAAAAATTGTGGGTGCACGTAACCCCAATATATTCTTTGAATTCTTAGTGAGACAATGGCACTATATACCAGTAGCAAAAAATGTGGGTGCACGTAACCCCAATATATTCTTTGAATTCCCAGTGAGACAATGGCACTATATACCAGTAGCAAAAAATGTGGGTGCACGTAACCCCAAAATATTCTTTGAATTACCAGTCAGAAACTGGCACTATATACCAGTAGCAAAAATTGTGGGTGCACTTAACCCCCATATATTCTTTGAATTCCCAGTGAGACAATGGCACTATATACCAGTAGCAAAAATTGTGGGTGCACATATCCCAATATATTCTTTGAATTACCAGTCAGAAACTGGCACTATATACCAGTAGTAAAAATTGTGGGTGCACATAACCCCAATATATTCTTTGAATTCCCAGTCAGACAATGGCACTATATACCAGTAGCAAAAATTGTGGGTGCACGTAACCCCCATATATTCTTTGAATTTCCAGTGAGACAATCGCACTATATACCAGTAGCAAAAATTGTGGGTGCACATAACCCCAATATATTCTTTGAATTCCCAGTCAGACAATGGCACTATATACCAGTAGCAAAAATTGTGGTTGCACGTAACCCCCATATATTCTTTGAATTCCCAGTGAGACAATGGCACTTTATACCAATAGCAAAAATTTTTGGTGCACATGACCCCAATATATTCTTTGAATTCCCAGTCAGACAATGGCACTATATACCAATAGCAAAAATTGTGGGTGCACATAACCCCAATATATTCTTTGAATTCTTAGTGAGACAATGGCACTATATACCAGTAGCAAATATTGTGGGTGCACGTAACCCCCATATATTCTTTGAATTCCCAGTGAGAC
The DNA here is from genome assembly GCF_031893055.1 of Leptodactylus fuscus. Taxonomy (NCBI): domain Eukaryota; kingdom Metazoa; phylum Chordata; class Amphibia; order Anura; family Leptodactylidae; genus Leptodactylus; species Leptodactylus fuscus. Next base: position 6,513,149 of record NC_134269.1, read on the forward strand.
AATGGCACTATATACCAGTAGCAAAAATTGTGGGTGCACGTTACCCTAATATATTCTTTGAATTACCAGTCAGAAACTGGCACTATATACCAGTAGCAAAAATTGTGGGTGCACGTAACCCCAATATATTCTTTGAATTCCCAGTGAGACAATGGCACTATATACCAGTAGCAATAATTGTGGGTGCACGTAACCCCCATATATTCTTTGAATTCCCAGTGAGACAATGGCACTATATACCAGTAGCAAAAATTGTGGGTGCACATAACCCCAATATATTCTTTGAATTCCCAGTCAGACAATGGCACTATATACCAGTAGCAAAAATTGTGGGTGCACGTAACCCCCATATATTCTTTGAATTCCCAGTGAGACAATGGCACTATATGCCAGTAGCAAAAATTGTGGGTGCACGTAACCCCCATATATTCTTTGAATTCCCAGTCAGACAATGGCACTATATACCAGTAGCAAAAATTGTGGGTGCACGTAACCCCAATATATTCTTTGAATTCTTAGTGAGACAATGGCACTATATACCAGTAGCAAAAATTGTGTGTGCACATAACCCCAATATATTCTTTGAATTCCAAGTGAGACAATGGCACTATATACCAGTAGCAAAAATTGTGGGTGCACGTAACCCCCATATATTCTTTGAATTCCCAGTGAGACAATGGCACTTTATACCAATAGCAAAAATTGTGGGTGCACATGACCCCAATATATTCTTTGAATTCCAAGTGAGACAATGGCACTATATACCAGTAGCAAAAATTGTGGGTGCACGTAACCCCCATATATTCTTTGAATTCCCAGTGAGACAATGGCACTATATACCAGTAGCAAAAATTGTGGGTGCACGTAACCCCAATATATTCTTTGAATTCCCAGTCAGACAATGGCACTATATACCAGTAGCAAAAATTGTGGGTGCACATAACCCCAATATATTCTTTGAATTCTTAGAGAGACAATGGCACTATATACCAGTAGCAAAAAATGTGGGTGCACGTAACCCCAATATATTCTTTGAATTCCCAGTGAGACAATGGCACTATATAACAGTAGCAAAAAATGTGGATGCACGTAACCCCAAAATATTCTTTGAATTACCAGTCAGAAACTGGCACTATATACCAGTAGTAAAAATTGTGGGTGCACATAACCCCAATATATTCTTTGAATTCCCAGTGAGACAATGGCACTATATACCAGTAGTAAAAATTGTGGGTGCACATAACCCCAATATATTCTTTGAATTCGCAGTCAGACAATGGAAATATATACCAGTAGCAAAAATTGTGGGTGCACGTAACCCCCATATATTCTTTGAATTCCCAGTGAGACAATGGCACTATATACCAGTAGTAAAAATTGTGGGTGCACATAACCCCAATATATTCTTTGAATTCGCAGTCAGACAATGGAAATATATACCAGTAGCAAAAATTGTGGGTGCACGTAACCCCCATATATTCTTTGAATTCCCAGTGAGACAATGGCACTATATACCAGTAGCAAAAATTGTGGGTGCACGTAATCCCAATATATTCTTTGAATTACCAGTCAGAAACTGGCACTATATACCAGTAGCAAAAATTGTGGGTGCACGTAACCCCAATATATTCTTTGAATTCCCAGTGAGACAATGGCACTATATACCAGTAGCAAAAATTGTGGGTGCACGTAACCCCAATATATTCTTTGAATTCCCAGTCAGACAATGGCACTATATACCAGTAGTAAAAATTGTGGGTGCACGTAACCCCAATATATTCTTTGAATTCCCAGTCAGACAATGGCACTATATACCTGTAGCAAAAATTGTGGGTGCACGTAACCCCCATATATTCTTTGAATTCCCAGTGAGACAATGGCACTATATACCAATAGCAAAAATTGTGGGTGCACATAACCCCAATATATTCTTTGAATTCCCAGTCAGACAATGGCACTATATACCAGTAGCAAAAATTGTGGGTGCACGTAACCCCCATATATTCGTTGAATTCCCAGTGAGACAATGGCACTTTATACCAATAGCAAAAATTGTGGGTGCACATGACCCCAATATATTCTTTGAATTCCCAGTCAGACAATGGCACTATATACCAATAGCAAAAATTGTGGGTGCACATAACCCCAATATATTCTTTGAATTCTTAGTGAGACAATGGCACTATATACCAGTAGCAAAAATTGTGGGTGCACGTAACCCCCATATATTCTTTGAATTCCCAGTGAGACAATGGCACTATATACCAGTAGCAAAAATTGTGGGTGCACGTAACCCCAATATATTCTTTGAATTCCCAGTGAGACAATGGCACTATATACCAGTAGCAAAAATTGTGGGTGCACGTTACCCCAATATATTCTTTGAATTACCAGTCAGAAACTGGCACTATATACCAGTAGCAAAAATTGTGGGTGCACGTAACCCCAATATATTCTTTGAATTCCCAGTGAGACAATGGCACTATATACCAGTAGCAATAATTGTGGGTGCACGTAACCCCCATATATTCTTTGAATTCCCAGTGAGACAATGGCACTATATACCAGTAGCAAAAATTGTGGGTGCACATAACCCCAATATATTTTTTGAATTCCCAGTCAGAAAATGGCACTATATACCAGTAGCAAAAATTGTGGGTGCACGTAACCCCCATATATTCTTTGAATTCCCAGTGAGACAATGGCACTATATACCAGTAGCAAAAATTGTGGGTGCACATAACCCCAATATATTCTTTGAATTCCCAGTGAGACAATGGCACTATATACCAGTAGCAAAAATTGTGGGTGCACGTAACCCCCATATATTCTTTGAATTCCCAGTGAGACAATGGCACTTTATACCAGTAGCAAAAATTGTGGGTGCACATGACCCCAATATATTCTTTGAATTCCCAGTGAGACAATGGCACTATATACCAGTAGCAAAAATTGTGGGTGCACGTGATCCCAATATATTCTTTGAATTCCCAGTCAGACAATGGCACTATATACCAGTAGCAAAAATTGTGGGTGCACGTAACCCCAATATATTCTTTGAATTCCCAGTGAGACAATGGCACTATATACCAGTAGCAAAAATTGTGGGTGCACGTAACCCCAATATATTCTTTGAATTCCCAGTGAGACAATGGCACTATATACCAGTAGTAAAAATTGTGGGTGCACATAACCCCAATATATTCTTTGAATTCCCAGTCAGACAATGGCACTATATACCTGTAGCAAAAATTGTGGGTGCACGTAACCCCCATATATTCTTTGAATTCCCAGTGAGACAATGGCACTATATACCAGTAGCAAAAATTGTGGGTGCACATAACCCCAATATATTCTTTGAATTCCCAGTCAGACAATGGCACTATATACCAGTAGCAAAAATTGTGGGTGCACGTAACCCCCATATATTCGTTGAATTCCCAGTGAGACAATGGCACTTTATACCAATAGCAAAAATTGTGGGTGCACATGACCCCAATATATTCTTTGAATTCCCAGTCAGACAATGGCACTATATACCAATAGCAAAAATTGTGGGTGCACATAACCCCAATATATTCTTTGAATTCTTAGTGAGACAATGGCACTATATACCAGTAGCAAAAATTGTGGGTGCACGTAACCCCCATATATTCTTTGAATTCCCAGTGAGACAATGGCACTATATACCAGTAGCAAAAATTGTGGGTGCACGTAACCCCAATATATTCTTTGAATTCCCAGTCAGACAATGGCACTATATACCAATAGCAAAAATTGTGGGTGCACATAACCCCAATATATTCTTTGAATTCTTAGTGAGACAATGGCACTATATACCAGTAGCAAAAATTGTGGGTGCACGTAACCCCCATATATTCTTTGAATTCCCAGTGAGACAATGGCACTATATACCAGTAGCAAAAATTGTGGGTGCACGTAACCCCAATATATTCTTTGAATTCCCAGTGAGACAATGGCACTATATACCAGTAGCAAAAATTGTGGGTGCACGTTACCCCAATATATTCTTTGAATTACCAGTCAGAAACTGGCACTATATACCAGTAGCAAAAATTGTGGGTGCACGTAACCCCAATATATTCTTTGAATTCCCAGTGAGACAATGGCACTATATACCAGTAGCAATAATTGTGGGTGCACGTAACCCCCATATATTTTTTGAATTCCCAGTGAGACAATGGCACTATATACCAGTAGCAAAAATTGTGGGTGCACATAACCCCAATATATTTTTTGAATTCCCAGTCAGAAAATGGCACTATATACCAGTAGCAAAAATTGTGGGTGCACGTAACCCCCATATATTCTTTGATTTCCCAGTGAGACAATGGCACTATATACCAGTAGCAAAAATTGTGGGTGCACATAACCCCAATATATTCTTTGAATTCCCAGTGAGACAATGGCACTATATACCAGTAGCAAAAATTGTGGGTGCACGTAACCCCCATATATTCTTTGAATTCCCAGTGAGACAATGGCACTTTATACCAGTAGCAAAAATTGTGGGTGCACATGACCCCAATATATTCTTTGAATTCCCAGTGAGACAATGGCACTATATACCAGTAGCAAAAATTGTGGGTGCACGTAACCCCCATATATTCTTTGAATTCCCAGTAAGACAATGGCACTATATAGCAGTAGCAAAAATTGTGGGTGCACGTAATCCCAATATATTCTTTGAATTCCCAGTCAGACAATGGCACTATATACCAGTAGCAAAAATTGTGGGTGCACGTAACCCCATATATTCTTTGAATTCCCAGTCAGACAATGGCACTATATACCAGTAGCAAAAATTGTGGGTGCACGTAACCCCAATATATTCTTTGAATTACCAGTCAGACAATGGCACTATATACCAGTAGCAAAAATTGTGGGTGCACGTAACCCCAATATATTCTTTGAATTACCAGTCAGAAACTGGCACTATATACCAGTAGCAAAAATTGTGGGTGCACGTAACCCCAATATATTCTTTGAATTCCCAGTGAGACAATGGCACTATATACCAGTAGCAAAAATTGTGGGTGCACGTAACCCCCATATATTCTTTGAATTCCTAGTGAGACAATGGCACTATATACCAGTAGCAAAAATTGTGGGTGCACATAACCCCAATATATTCTTTGAATTCCCAGTCAGACAATGGCACTATATACCAGTAGCAAAAGTTGTGGGTGCACGTAACCCCCATATATTCTTTGAATTCCCAGTCAGACAATGGCACTATATACCAGTAGCAAAAATTGTGGGTGCACATAACCCCAATATATTCTTTGAATTCTTAGTGAGACAATGGCACTATATACCAGTAGCAAAAATTATGGGTGCACGTAACCCCCATATATTCTTTGAATTCCCAGTGAGACAATGGCATTATATACCAGTAGCAAAAATTGTGGGTGCACGTAACCCCAATATATTCTTTGAATTACCAGTCAGAAACTGGCACTATATAGCAGTAGCAAAAATTGTGGGTGCACATAACCCCAATATATTCTTTGAATTCCCAGTCAGACAATGGCACTATATACCAGTAGCAAAAATTGTGGGTGCACATAACCCCAATAAATTCTTCAAATTCCCAGTGAGACAATGGCACTATATACCAGTAGCAAAAATTGTGGGTGCACATAACCCCAATATATTCTTTGAATTCCCAGTGAGACAATGGCACTATATACCAGTAGCAAAAATTGTTCCCTGTCGTCCGTACCAGCGGCACAATGTGGGGTATTTCTGCCCCTGTGTGCTGGTAGGACAGGCGGATTTTTAATTAGCCAATCAAAAGCGTGGCTGGCCCTATAAGAGGGCACAAGAACCTCCCCTCTGCGTGTTTTTTTCTGTCCTGTGTGGTCAAGGACAGGTGGGGAGGACTTGTGTCCTCTTATTTTAGGCTCTATGGGTTACCTACCTTTGGAGCATAATTCTTCTTTCTTCAGTTTCTGACCTTCTTGATTGAAGGTCCCTTCCCCTGTCTGGGAAAAAAAAAAAAAAAAAGTTTCTCTTTAGCCTGCGTGGCTTCTTTCCTTCCCTCCTCCCTCCCTCCCCCCCTCCCCTCCTTCTCCCTCTGGCTCACCTGTCAGCACATCTCGTGCTGGTGAGTAGGCCCGGCACGCTGCCGCGGGGCTCTCTCGCTGTCGCTCGCGGACGTGCTCTGCCGGAACTAAAGTTCCCGGCGGAGAGTTTCCTGCGTCCGCATTTGCCGGGCGCACACTTCCTGTTGTGCCCGGAAGTATAGCGGCGCCATTGAAGATCCTGGCGCCGGCGAAGGATGTTTTCTCCGGCTTTCTGCTTATTGCAGAATCTAGCCTGCACGCACGTCCGGGCCAGGAATTGAGGGGGTAGGCGCCCCTGCTGGGGCTGTATGAAGAGGGGGGGGGTAACCTTTCTCTTTTCCTGGAGGGTTCATGTGACTATGGCCCCTCCCATTTCCGGCCGGCCGGGTTAAAGGTCAGGCCGGCCGGTTATTAGTTACCTTCTCCTTTCTAAGGCGGAAGGCTGTGCATCAGAGGTTGTTGCTTAGCTTCAGGTCTCTTTTTGCCTCCAAACCAAACCTTCAGTTTCTTGTCACCTTGCTGTCCGGCTAGGACACGGTAAGATCTACCCCTTCTTTTGATATTTGGTAGAATATGTTGGTGACAATTTTGCATGGTCTATGGTCTCTCTGTAGGATATGTCTTCCTCTACTACCCCCCCTGGGGATTATAGGAGGAAATCTACTGCTAAAAGGAAGCACCTTTCCTGTTTTGACTGTGGCACACCGCTCCCTGATGGTAGGTAGCGGCTTAAGAGGTTATCCCTCTGGGTACTACCGGCCCTATAACCCGCCTATTATTTTTAGGCTATGAGTGGGCCCGTTGTCGTGGTTGCAGAGGCCCCCCACCTGAGGAGCCTTCTCCTAGAGATATGATGGCCTGGGTCAAGGAGATGGTGAGTTGGGCATCGCTTGGGTAAGGATAATTCCCTTGCTTGTACTCTCTCTTTATTTTTTGCAGGATGATTCCCTCAAAGGCATACAGTCTACCTTGTCTCAGCTCGCCAAGAGACCATGCACAGAGCATCGTTCCTCGTCCCTCCCTCCCCTGGAACATCTACGGGTGGCAGAGGATGTTTCCTCCGAGGACGACTCTGTAGTTTCCAGCAGACCTGTGTTCCACTATGAACAAACAGGCAGGCTGCTGAAGTCCATCCGGTCTACAGTGGGCCGAGATGTTGACAGGGAAGCCTCCACGTCTGCCTCTGGGGGACATATTGCCTTCCATGCGGACGCCACGCTGACCGACCTCATGGTGCAGCAGTGGAAGCAGCCAGAAAAAGGACATTCATTATCCAGGATCTTTAAGCACCTGTTCCCTATGGATTCAACTCAGTGGGATTCCTGGGGGCCTCCCCCGAAGGTGGATCTAGCCGTGGCGAAGTTGTCTCGTAGAACCCTGGTGCCCCTTGAAGATGGATCAAATCTTCAGGACCCTTTGGATCGCAGGGCTGACGCCACCCTTAAGAAGGTTTATTCTGCTTCCTCTGCCCAAGCCTCAGTAGCCATAGCCTCTACCACTGTGGGTGATTTTCTTCGTAACCGCCTAGCCACCTTGGAGCGGGATATTGATTCCGGTGTGGACAGGGATGACATCTTGGCTTCCATGAAGAATATTCATAGGGCCGCAGATTTTTTGGCAGAATCTTCTCGCCATCAGTTGAGAATTTCAGCCAAGTCGATGGCGTTGTCCACTGCGGCCTGCAGACCCCTGTGGCTAAAGCCTTGGCGTGCAGACTTTGCATCCAAGGCTGCTCTTTGCGCGCTCCCTTTTGAGCCAGGAAGAGTATTTGGGCAAGGCTTGGATACTATCATAGAGGGATTAGCTGAAGGTAAGGGGAAGTCCTTACCTCAAGCTGCCAGGGGCAGACGTGCCCCCTCTAGAGGCAGAGGTTCCGCCTCTAATTATAGACGCCCAACCCAGCAAAGGCGTCCCAGATATCGTCCTAGAGGTTCCGGACGTGGTGCTTCCAGGGAGGACACCAAGAGGAAGCCGGAATTTTGACGCGGGGCAGCTCCCTGTGGCCCCCCTTCCTGTGGGAGGACGTCTTTCGGTTTTTTTCAGAGCTTGGGTCACCCATATTCAAGATCCAGGGGTGCTAAGAATTATACAGCACGGTTATCTTATCAAATTCCACCTTCCACCTCCAGATCGGTTTGTTGTCACCAGAACCCTTCCACCTTCCCAACAGGCCAGTTTAGAGGCCTTGGTCGCCGAGTATGTCATCAAAGGCGCCCTGGAGAAGGTCCCAGCCTCAGATCTCGGTCTGGGAGTTTACTCCCCCGTCTTTCTGGTCCCCAAAGTCACCGGGGGCTGGAGAATGATAATAGACCTGAGGTATCTCAATCGCTTTATCAAGAAGAGGTCATTCCGTATGGAAACCGTGGATTCCGTGTCTGCTTTTCTCCAGCCAGGAGACGTGATGGTTACCCTCGACCTGAAGGACGCCTACCTTCATGTCCCTATTGCTCACTCCCACAAGAAATTCCTCAGGATTGCCGTTTCTATGGCCGGCCACAGGGAGCACTTTCAATTCACAGCTCTGCCGTTCGGCATCACATCCGCCCCCCTGGTATTTACCAAGGTGATCGCTCCGGTTGCTGCGGCCCTCAGACTACAGGGCCTCTTCATCGTTCCTTACCTAGACGACTGGCTTCTGAAAGCTCAGTCTCCGGCTGCTCTCCTCCAGCAGCTCAACCTTGCCATCAGTTTCCTACAAGAGTTAGGATGGATCATCAATTGGGAGAAGTCCGAAATCGTTCCTTCCACACGGAGGAAGTTCCTCGGGTTCATAGTGGATTCAGAAACGATGCAGATCTTCCTCTCCAGCCCAAGGAAGGAAAGGATCCAGGCCGGTGCACGGTTTCTATTACACACCCGGCGAGTAACTATCCGCACCGCCATGAGGGTCCTCGGCCTAATGTCATCCTCGGCCAGAGCAGTCCCTTGGGCTTTATGGCATTTGCGTCCCCTGCAGATGGAAGTGTTGACAACCTGGAACAGGTCTCCACGGGGACTGCACAAGAAGATCTGCCTTTCTCCCGCTACCCGTCTTTCCCTCAGATGGTGGATACACCTGAAAGACGGAAGGTCCACGGTCCCAACATTGTGGACCCTGTTGACAACAGATGCATCCCAGTGGGGATGGGGAGCCCATTGCCAGGACAGGACTGTACAAGGACGATGGAGATGTCCGGAGCTGGGATCTTCCAATCTCAAGGAACTCAGAGCTGTGTACTTGGCCCTAGTGCACTTTGCCCCGGAGTTGAGAGGCAAGTCTGTCAAGATCAGGTCAGACAACATGACGGTGGTTGTTTACATAAACAAACAAGGGGGCACCAGGTCACCAACCTTACTGAGAGAGACGAATCTTATATTTGCCTGGGCAGAGAAGAACCTAGCCCAGTTATCCGCTGTTCACATAAAGGGCTCCCTGAACATAGTAGCGGATCATCTGAGTCGGGGTATTACCGTATCAGGAGAATGGTCTCTCAATCCAGACGTTTTTCAACAGATCGTCCAGAGATGGGGTCTCCCGGAGGTCGATCTAATGGCTACCCGACTCAATGCCAAGGTAGGGACCTTCTGCTCCCTATACCAGGAGGACGATCTCTTGGCAGTGGATGCCCTGTCCATCCCATGGAGGTTCAGGCTGTTTTACATATTCCCTCCAATTCCAATCATACCGAAGGTATTGATCAAAATAAGACAGGACCAAGCCTCGGGAATAGCCATAATCCCGTTCTGGCCAAAAAGGGCTTGGTTTGCTCAGCTCATACTAATGAGTCAGGGCATATATTGGAGGCTTCCCCCTCTCCCAGATCTGGTAACCCAAGGAGAGCTGAGATGCCAGGATCTGAGGAGACTCAACCTGACAGCCTGGAGGTTGACCAGTCCCTATTGAGGAATAGAGGACTGTCACAAGCCGTCTTGAAGACCCTATCCAGCGCCAGAGCGGATTCGACTAACAGGAATTACCGTCGAATTAGTAACATCTTTAATGCCTGGTGTCTGCAGCATCAAGTGGACTCCACTGGTCCCCCGACTGAGGCGATCCTGGACTTCCTTCAAGACGGACTAGACAGAGGTCTGGCTGCGGCCACACTCAAAGTACACGTAGCGGCCCTGTCCGCCTATCTGGGGAGGCGTTTGTCTCAGGATCCTTTAGTGAGCACCTTTATTAAAGGGGCAACTAGGCTGAGACCGGTGGTGAACACCCCTGTCCACCAATGGGACCTGATTCCGGTCCTGAACGCTCTTTGCGACCAACCATTCGAACCCCTGGAAGAAGTCTCACTTAAGTTACTAACTGGCAAAATGGCTCTACTATTGGCAGTTACAACTGCCAAAAGAGTTAGTGAACTACAAGCCTTGTCTGCCGAGGAGCCATATACTATATTTTTTCCGGACCATGTGCAGCTTAGGTTCCTCCCAGGATTTCGTCCCAAGATTCCATCTGCTGCAAATAGGAACCAAACTATTTCTCTTCCAGCATTTTTTCCCTTCCCCTCTTCATCTGAAGAGGAAAGATGGCACAGGCTGGATGTTATCAGATGTCTGCAAATTTATCTGCAGCGTACTCGCCCTTTTAGGCAGGCCGAAAACCTGTTAATTAGTTATACGGGGAAGAATAAAGGCGCCAAGGCCGCCAAGGCCACGATATCCCGCTGGGTCTCCGATACCATAAAAGTCGCCTATACCGCCCAAGGGCGTCCGGTTCCATCTTTTCTTCATGCCCACTCGACCAGGGCAGTGTCCACCTCTCAGGCCGAGAGGAGTGCGTTGTCCTTGGATCAGATTTGTGCAGCTGCCTCCTGGGCATCTGAGTCCACGTTCATTCGGCATTACCGCCTGAGGGACCGGGTGTCCGATTCCTCTGCCTTTGCCCAAACTATTTTGAGCTCTGTCATGGAGTAATCCCGCCCATCTTTGGGCCTACTTGCTATATCCCCACATTGTGCCGCTGGTACGGACGACAGGGAACAAGTGATTATGAAGATAATCTTGTTTCCCTTAGTCCTAACAGCGGCACAAGATTTCCCACCCTGGGAATCATATCTTATGTATAAAACTGTGTATAAATATGGAGGTACTTTTGTATTGACACGCAGAGGGGAGGTTCTTGTGCCCTCTTATAGGGCCAGCCACACTTTTGATTGGCTAATTAAAAATCCGCCTGTCCTACCAGCACACAGGGGCAGAAATACCCCACATTGTGCCGCTGTTAGGACTAAGGGAAACAAGATTATCTTCATAATCACTTGGAGGTGCACGTAACCCCCATATATTCTTTGAATTCCCAGTCAGACAATGGCACTATATACCAGTAGCAAAAATTGTGGGTGCACATAACCCCAATATATTCTTTAAATTCCCAGTGAGACAATGGCACTATATACCAGTAGCAAAAATTGTGGGTGCACGTAACCCCAATATATTCTTTGAATTACCAGTCAGAAACTGGCACTATATACCAGTAGCAAAAATTGTGGGTGCACGTAACCCCAATATATTCTTTGAATTCCCAGTCAGAAACTGGCACTATATACCAGTAGCAAAAATTGTGGGTGCACGTAACCCCCATATATTCTTTGAATTCCCAGTGAGACAATGGCACTATATACCAGTAGCAAAAATTGTGGGTGCACATAACCCCAATATATTCTTTGAATTCCCAGTGAGACAATGGCACTTTATACCAGTAGCAAAAATTGTGGGTGCACATGACCCCAATAAATTCTTTGAATTCCCAGTGAGACAATGGCACTATATACCAGTAGCAAAAATTGTGGGTGCACGTACCCCCCATATATTCTTTGAATTCCCAGTAAGACAATGGCACTATATAGCAGTAGCAAAAATTGTGGGTGCACGTAATCCCAATATATTCTTTGAATTCCCAGTCAGAAACTGGCACTATATACCAGTAGCAAAAATTGTGGGTGCACGTAACCCCAATATATTCTTTGAATTCCCAGTGAGACAATGGCACTATATACCAGTAGCAAAAATTGTGGGTGCATGTAACCCCCATATATTCTTTGAATTCCCAGTGAGACAATGGCACTATATACCAGTAGCAAAAATTGTGGGTGCATGTAACCCCCATATATTCTTTGAATTCCCAGTGAGACAATGGCACTATATACCAGTAGCAAAAATTGTGGGTGCACATAACCCCAATATATTCTTTGAATTCCCAGTGAGACAATGGCACTATCTACCAGTAGCAAAAATTGTGGGTGCACGTAACCCCAATATATTCTTTGAATTCTTAGTGAGACAATGGCACTATATACCAGTAGCAAAAAATGTGGGTGCACGTAACCCCCATATATTCTTTGAATTCCCAGTGAGACAATGGCACTATATACCAGTAGCAAAAATTGTGGGTGCACGTAACCCCAATATATTCTTTGATTTCCCAGTGAGACAATGGCACTATATACCAGTAGCAAAAATTGTGGGTGCACGTAACCCCAATATATTCTTTGAATTACCAGTCAGAAACTGGCACTATATACCAGTAGCAAAAATTGTGGGTGCACATAACCCCCATATATTCTTTGAATTCCCAGTGAGACAATGGCACTATATACCAGTAGCAAAAATTGTGGGTGCACATAACCCCAATATATTCTTTGAATTCCCAGTGAGACAATGGCACTATATACCAGTAGCAAAAATTGTGGGTGCATGTAACCCCCATATATTCTTTGAATTCCCAGTGAGACAATGGCACTATATACCAGTAGCAAAAATTGTGGGTGCATGTAACCCCCATATATTCTTTGAATTCCCAGTGAGACAATGGCACTATATACCAGTAGCAAAAATTGTGGGTGCACATAACCCCAATATATTCTTTGAATTCCCAGTGAGACAATGGCACTATCTACCAGTAGCAAAAATTGTGGGTGCACGTAACCCCAATATATTCTTTGAATTCTTAGTGAGACAATGGCACTATATACCAGTAGCAAAAAATGTGGGTGCACGTAACCCCCATATATTCTTTGAATTCCCAGTGAGACAATGGCACTATATACCAGTAGCAAAAATTGTGGGTGCACGTAACCCCAATATATTCTTTGATTTCCCAGTGAGACAATGGCACTATATACCAGTAGCAAAAATTGTGGGTGCACGTAACCCCAATATATTCTTTGAATTACCAGTCAGAAACTGGCACTATATACCAGTAGCAAAAATTGTGGGTGCACGTAACCCCCATATATTCTTTGAATTCCCAGTGAGACAATGGCACTATATACCAGTAGCAAAAATTGTGGGTGCACATAACCCCAATATATTCTTTGAATTCGCAGTCAGACAATGGCACTATATACCAGTAGCAAAAATTGTGGGTGCACGTAACCCCCATATATTCTTTGAATTCCCAGTGAGACAATGGCACTATATACCAGTGGCAAAAATTGTGGGTGCACATAACCCCAATATATTCTTTGAATTCCCAGTGAGACATTGGCACTGTATACCAGTAGTAAAAATTGTGGGTGCACATAACCCCAATATATTCTTTGAATTCCCAGTCAGACAATGGCACTATATACCAGTAGCAAAAATTGTGGGTGCACGTAACCCCCATATATTCTTTGAATTCCCAGTGAGACAATGGCACTATATACCAGTAGCAAAAATTGTGGGTGCACATAACCCCAATATATTCTTTGAATTACCAGTCAGAAACTGGCACTATATACCAGTAGCAAAAATTGTGGGTGCACGTAACCCCAATATATTCTTTGAATTCCCAGTGAGACAATGGCACTATATACCAGTAGCAAAAATTGTGGGTGCACATAACCCCCATATATTCTCTGAATTCCCAGTGAGACAATGGCACTATATACCAGTAGCAAAAATTGTGGGTGCACATAACCCCAATATATTCTTTGAATTCCCAGTGAGACAATGGCACTATATACCAGTAGCAAAAATTGTGGGTGCATGTAACCCCCATATATTCTTTGAATTCCCAGTGAGACAATGGCACTATATACCAGTAGCAAAAATTGTGGGTGCATGTAACCCCCATATATTCTTTGAATTCCCAGTGAGACAATGGCACTATATACCAGTAGCAAAAATTGTGGGTGCACATAACCCCAATATATTCTTTGAATTCCCAGTGAGACAATGGCACTATCTACCAGTAGCAAAAATTGTGGGTGCACGTAACCCCCATATATTCTTTGAATTCCCAGTGAGACAATGGCACTATATACCAGTAGCAAAAATTGTGGGTGCACGTAACCCCCATATATTCTTTGAATTCCCAGTGAGACAATGGCACTATATACCAGTGGCAAAAATTGTGGGTGCACATAACCCCAATATATTCTTTGAATTCCCAGTGAGACATTGGCACTGTATACCAGTAGTAAAAATTGTGGGTGCACATAACCCCAATATATTCTTTGAATTCCCAGTCAGACAATGGCACTATATACCAGTAGCAAAAATTGTGGGTGCACGTAACCCCCATATATTCTTTGAATTCCCAGTGAGACAATGGCACTATATACCAGTAGCAAAAATTGTGGGTGCACGTAACCCCAATATATTCTTTGAATTACCAGTCAGAAATTGGCACTTTATACCAGTAGCAAAAATTGTGGGTGCACGTAACCCCAATATATTCTTTGAATTCCCAGTCAGACAATGGCACTATATACCAGTAGCAAAAATTGTGGGTGCACGTAACCCCAATATATTCTTTGAATTCCCAGTGAGACAATGGCACTATATACCAGTAGCAAAAATTGTGGGTGCACATAACCCCAATATATTCTTTGAATTCCCAGTCAGACAATGGCACTATATACCAGTAGCAAAAATTGTGGGTGCACGTAACCCCCATATATTCTTTGAATTCCCAGTGAGACAATGGCACTATATACCAGTAGCAAAAATTGTGGGTGCACATAACCCCAATATATTCTTTGAATTCTTAGTGAGACAATGGCACTATATACCAGTAGCAAAAATTGTGGGTGCACATGACCCCAATATATTCTTTGAATTCCCAGTGAGACAATGGCACTATATACCAGTAGCAAAAATTGTGGGTGCACGTAACCCCAATATATTCTTTAAATTCCCAGTGAGACAATGGCACTATATACCAGTAGCAAAAGTTGTGGGTGCACGTAACCCCCATATATTCTTTGAATTCCCAGTCAGACAATGGCACTATATACCAGTAGCAAAAATTATGGGTGCACGTAACCCCCATATATTCTTTGAATTCCCAGTGAGACAATGGCACTATATACCAGTAGCAAAAATTGTGGGTGCACGTAACCCCAATATATTCTTTGAATTACCAGTCAGAAACTGGCACTATATAGCAGTAGCAAAAATTGTGGGTGCACATAACCCCAATATATTCTTTGAATTCCCAGTCAGACAATGGCACTATATACCAGTAGCAAAAATTGTGGGTGCACATAACCCCAATAAATTCTTTAAAATTCCCAGTGAGACAATGGCACTATATACCAGTAGCAAAAATTGTGGGTGCACGTAACCCCCATATATTCTTTGAATTCCCAGTGAGACAATGGCACTATATACCAGTAGCAAAAATTGTAGGTGCACGTAACCCCCATATATTCTTTGAATTCCCAGTCAGACAATGGCACTATATACCAGTAGCAAAAATTGTGGGTGCACATAACCCCAATATATTCTTTGAATTCCCAGTGAGACAATGGCACTATATACCAGTAGCAAAAATTGTGGGTGCACGTAACCCCAATATATTCTTTGAATTACCAGTCAGAAACTGGCACTATATACCAGTAGCAAAAATTGTGGGTGCACGTAACCCCAATATATTCTTTGAATTCCCAGTCAGAAACTGGCACTATATACCAGTAGCAAAAATTGTGGGTGCACGTAACCCCAATATATTCTTTGAATTCCCAGTGAGACAATGGCACTATATACCAGTAGCAAAAATTGTGGGTGCACATAACCCCCATATATTCTCTGAATTCCCAGTGAGACAATGGCACTATATACCAGTAGCAAAAATTGTGGGTGCACATAACTTCAATATATTCTTTGAATTCCCAGTGAGACAATGGCACTATATACCAGTAGCAAAAATTGTGGGTGCACGTAACCCCCATATATTTTTTGAATTCCCAGTGAGACAATGGCACTATATACCAGTAGCAAAAATTGTGGGTGCACATAACCCCAATATATTCTTTGAATTCCCAGTCAGACAATGGCACTATATACCAGTAGCAAAAATTGTGGGTGCACGTAACCCCCATATATTCTTTGAATTCCCAGTGAGACAATGGCACTATCTACCAGTAGCAAAAATTGTGGGTGCATGTAACCCCAATATATTCTTTGAATTCTTAGTGAGACAATGGCACTATATACCAGTAGCAAAAAATGTGGGTGCACGTAACCCCAATATATTCTTTGAATTCCCAGTGAGACAATGGCACTATATAAGAGTAGCAAAAATTGTGGGTGCACGTAACCCCAATATATTCTTTGAATTCTTAGTGAGACAATGGCACTATATACCAGTAGCAAAAATTGTGGGTGCACATGACCCCAATATATACTTTGAATTCCCAGTGAGACAATGGCACTATATACCAGTAGCAAAAATTGTGGGTGCACGTAACCCCAATATATTCTTTGAATTCCCAGTGAGACAATGGCACTATATACCAGTAGCAAAAGTTGTGGGTGCACGTAACCCCCATATATTCTTTGAATTCCCAGTCAGACAATGGCACTATATACCAGTAGCAAAAATTGTGGGTGCACATAACCCCAATATATTCTTTGAATTCTTAGTGAGACAATGGCACTATATACCAGTAGCAAAAATTATGGGTGCACATAACCCCCATATATTCTTTGAATTCCCAGTGAGACAATGGCACTATATACCAGTAGCAAAAATTGTGGGTGCACGTAACCCCAATATATTCTTTGAATTACCAGTCAGAAACTGGCACTATATAGCAGTAGCAAAAATTGTGGGTGCACATAACCCCAATATATTCTTTGAATTCCCAGTCAGACAATGGCACTATATACCAGTAGCAAAAATTGTGGGTGCACATAACCCCAATAAATTCTTTAAAATTCCCAGTGAGACAATGGCACTATATACCAGTAGCAAAAATTGTGGGTGCACGTAACCCCAATATATTCTTTGAATTCCCAGTGAGACAATGGCACTATATACCAGTAGCAAAAATTGTGGGTGCACATAACCCCAATATATTCTTTGAATTCCCAGTCAGACAATGGCACTATATACCTGTAGCAAAAATTGTGGGTGCACGTAACTCCAATATATTCTTTGAATTCCCAGTGAGACAATGGCACTATATACCAGTAGCAAAAATTGTAGGTGCACGTAACCCCCATATATTCTTTGAATTCCCAGTCAGACAATGACACTATATACCAGTAGCAAAAATTGTGGGTGCACATAACCCCAATATATTCTTTGAATTACCAGTCAGAAACTGGCACTATATACCAGTAGCAAAAATTGTGAGTGCACGTAACCCCAATATATTCTTTGAATTCCCAGTCAGAAACTGGCACTATATACCAGTAGCAAAAATTGTGGGTGCACGTAACCCCAATATATTCTTTGAATTCCCAGTCAGACAATGGCACTATATACCAGTAGCAAAAATTGTGGGTGCACATAACCCCAATATATTCTTTGAATTCCCAGTGAGACAAAGGCACCATATACCAGTAGCAAAAATTGTGGGTGCACGTAACCCCAATATATTCTTTGAATTCCCAGTGAGACAATGGCACTATATACCAGTAAAAAAATTGTGGGTGCACGTAACCCCAATATATTCTTTGAATTACCAGTCAGAAACTGGCACTATATACCAGTAGCAAAAATTGTGGGTGCACGTAACCCCAATATATTCTTTGAATTCCCAGTCAGACAATGGCACTATATACCAGTAGCAAAAATTGTGGGTGCACGTAACCCCCATATATTCTTTGAATTCCCAGTGAGACAATGGCACTATCTACCAGTAGCAAAAATTGTGGGTGCACGTAACCCCAATATATTCTTTGAATTCTTAGTGAGACAATGGCACTATATACCAGTAGCAAAAAATGTGGGTGCACGTAACCCCCATATATTCTTTGAATTCCCAGTGAGACAATGGCACTATATACCAGTAGCAAAATTTGTGGGTGCACGTAACCCCAATATATTCTTTGATTTCCCAGTGAGACAATGGCACTATATACCAGTAGCAAAAATTGTGGGTGCACATAACCCCAATATATTCTTTGAATTACCAGTCAGAAACTGGCACTATATACCAGTAGCAAAAATTGTGGGTGCACGTAACCCCCATATATTCTTTGAATTCCCAGTGAGACAATGGCACTATATACCAGTAGCAAAAATTGTGGGTGCACATAACCCCAATATATTCTTTGAATTCGCAGTCAGACAATGGCACTATATACCAGTAGCAAAAATTGTGGGTGCACGTAACCCCCATATATTTTTTGAATTCCCAGTGAGACAATGGCACTATATACCAGTAGCAAAAATTGTGGGTGCACATAACCCCAATATATTCTTTGAATTCCCAGTGAGACATTGGCAATATATACCAGTAGTAAAAATTGTGGGTGCACATAACCCCAATATATTCTTTGAATTCCCAGTCTGACAATGGCACTATATACCAGTAGCAAAAATTGTGGGTGCACGTAACCCCCATATATTCTTTGAATTCCCAGTGAGACAATGGCACTATATACCAGTAGCAAAAATTGTGGGTGCATGTAACCCCAATATATTCTTTGAATTACCGGTCAGAAATTGGCACTATATACCAGTAGCAAAAATTGTGGGTGCACGTAACCCCAATATATTCTTTGAATTCCCAGTCAGACAATGGCACTATATACCAGTAGCAAAAATTGTGGGTGCACGTAACCCCCATATATTCTTTGAATTCCCAGTGTGACAATGGCACTTTATACCAATAGCAAAAATTTGTGGGTGCACATGACCCCAATATATTCTTTAAATTCCCAGTGAGACAATGGCACTATATACCAGTAGCAAAAATTGTGGGTGCACGTAACCCCAATATATTCTTTGAATTCTTAGTGAGACAATGGCACTATATACCAGTAGCAAAAATTGTGGGTGCACATAACCCCAATATATTCTTTGAATTCCCAGTGAGACAATGGCACTATATACCAGTAGCAAAAATTGTGGGTGCACGTAACCCCAATATATTCTTTGAATTTTTAGTGAGACAATGGCACTATATACCAGTAGCAAAAATTGTGGGTGCACGTAACCCCAATATATTCTTTGAATTCCCAGTGAGACAATGGCACTATATACCAGTAGCAAAAATTGTGGGTGCACGTTACCCCAATATATTCTTTGAATTACCAGTCAGAAACTGGCACTATATACCAGTAGCAAAAATTGTGGGTGCACGTAACCCCAATATATTCTTTGAATTCCCAGTGAGACAATGGCACTATCTACCAGTAGCAAAAATTGTGGGTGCACGTAACCCCAATATATTCTTTGAATTCTTAGTGAGACAATGGCACTATATACCAGTAGCAAAAAATGTGGGTGCACGTAACCCCCATATATTCTTTGAATTCCCAGTGAGACAATGGCACTATATACCAGTAGCAAAAATTGTGGGTGCACGTAACCCCAATATATTCTTTGATTTCCCAGTGAGACAATGGCACTATATACCAGTAGCAAAAATTGTGGGTGCACGTAACCCCAATATATTCTTTGAATTACCAGTCAGAAACTGGCACTATATAGCAGTAGCAAAAATTGTGGGTGCACATAACCCCCATATATTCTTTGAATTCCCAGTGAGACAATGGCACTATATACCAGTAGCAAAAATTGTTTGTGCACATAACCCCAATATATTCTTTGAATTCGCAGTCAGACAATGGCACTATATACCAGTAGCAAAAATTGTGGGTGCACGTAACCCCAATATATTCTTTGAATTCCCAGTCAGACAATGGCACTATATACCAGTAGCAAAAATTGTGGGTGCACATAACCCCAATATATTCTTTGAATTCCCAGTGAGACAAAGGCACCATATACCAGTAGCAAAAATTGTGGGTGCACGTAACCCCAATATATTCTTTGAATTCCCAGTGAGACAATGGCACTATATACCAGTAAAAAAATTGTGGGTGCACGTAACCCCAATATATTCTTTGAATTACCAGTCAGAAACTGGCACTATATACCAGTAGCAAAAATTGTGGGTGCACGTAACCCCAATATATTCTTTGAATTCCCAGTCAGACAATGGCACTATATACCAGTAGCAAAAATTGTGGGTGCACGTAACCCCCATATATTCTTTGAATTCCCAGTGAGACAATGGCACTATCTACCAGTAGCAAAAATTGTGGGTGCACGTAACCCCAATATATTCTTTGAATTCTTAGTGAGACAATGGCACTATATACCAGTAGCAAAAAATGTGGGTGCACGTAACCCCCATATATTCTTTGAATTCCCAGTGAGACAATGGCACTATATACCAGTAGCAAAATTTGTGGGTGCACGTAACCCCAATATATTCTTTGATTTCCCAGTGAGACAATGGCACTATATACCAGTAGCAAAAATTGTGGGTGCACATAACCCCAATATATTCTTTGAATTACCAGTCAGAAACTGGCACTATATACCAGTAGCAAAAATTGTGGGTGCACGTAACCCCCATATATTCTTTGAATTCCCAGTGAGACAATGGCACTATATACCAGTAGCAAAAATTGTGGGTGCACATAACCCCAATATATTCTTTGAATTCGCAGTCAGACAATGGCACTATATACCAGTAGCAAAAATTGTGGGTGCACGTAACCCCCATATATTTTTTGAATTCCCAGTGAGACAATGGCACTATATACCAGTAGCAAAAATTGTGGGTGCACATAACCCCAATATATTCTTTGAATTCCCAGTGAGACATTGGCAATATATACCAGTAGTAAAAATTGTGGGTGCACATAACCCCAATATATTCTTTGAATTCCCAGTCTGACAATGGCACTATATACCAGTAGCAAAAATTGTGGGTGCACGTAACCCCCATATATTCTTTGAATTCCCAGTGAGACAATGGCACTATATACCAGTAGCAAAAATTGTGGGTGCATGTAACCCCAATATATTCTTTGAATTACCGGTCAGAAATTGGCACTATATACCAGTAGCAAAAATTGTGGGTGCACGTAACCCCAATATATTCTTTGAATTCCCAGTCAGACAATGGCACTATATACCAGTAGCAAAAATTGTGGGTGCACGTAACCCCCATATATTCTTTGAATTCCCAGTGTGACAATGGCACTTTATACCAATAGCAAAAATTTGTGGGTGCACATGACCCCAATATATTCTTTAAATTCCCAGTGAGACAATGGCACTATATACCAGTAGCAAAAATTGTGGGTGCACGTAACCCCAATATATTCTTTGAATTCTTAGTGAGACAATGGCACTATATACCAGTAGCAAAAATTGTGGGTGCACATAACCCCAATATATTCTTTGAATTCCCAGTGAGACAATGGCACTATATACCAGTAGCAAAAATTGTGGGTGCACGTAACCCCAATATATTCTTTGAATTTTTAGTGAGACAATGGCACTATATACCAGTAGCAAAAATTGTGGGTGCACGTAACCCCAATATATTCTTTGAATTCCCAGTGAGACAATGGCACTATATACCAGTAGCAAAAATTGTGGGTGCACGTTACCCCAATATATTCTTTGAATTACCAGTCAGAAACTGGCACTATATACCAGTAGCAAAAATTGTGGGTGCACGTAACCCCAATATATTCTTTGAATTCCCAGTGAGACAATGGCACTATCTACCAGTAGCAAAAATTGTGGGTGCACGTAACCCCAATATATTCTTTGAATTCTTAGTGAGACAATGGCACTATATACCAGTAGCAAAAAATGTGGGTGCACGTAACCCCCATATATTCTTTGAATTCCCAGTGAGACAATGGCACTATATACCAGTAGCAAAAATTGTGGGTGCACGTAACCCCAATATATTCTTTGATTTCCCAGTGAGACAATGGCACTATATACCAGTAGCAAAAATTGTGGGTGCACGTAACCCCAATATATTCTTTGAATTACCAGTCAGAAACTGGCACTATATAGCAGTAGCAAAAATTGTGGGTGCACATAACCCCCATATATTCTTTGAATTCCCAGTGAGACAATGGCACTATATACCAGTAGCAAAAATTGTTTGTGCACATAACCCCAATATATTCTTTGAATTCGCAGTCAGACAATGGCACTATATACCAGTAGCAAAAATTGTGGGTGCACGTAACCCCCATATATTCTTTGAATTCCCAGTGAGACAATGGCACTATATACCAGTAGCAAAAATTGTGGGTGCACATAACCCCAATATAT
The DNA here is from genome assembly GCF_031893055.1 of Leptodactylus fuscus. Classification (NCBI taxonomy): domain Eukaryota; kingdom Metazoa; phylum Chordata; class Amphibia; order Anura; family Leptodactylidae; genus Leptodactylus; species Leptodactylus fuscus. The sequence goes on from NC_134269.1 coordinate 6,535,757, forward strand.
TCTTTGAATTCCCAGTGAGACATTGGCAATATATACCAGTAGTAAAAATTGTGGGTGCACATAACCCCAATATATTCTTTGAATTCCCAGTCAGACAATGGCACTATATACCAGTAGCAAAAATTGTGGGTGCACGTAACCCCCATATATTCTTTGAATTCCCAGTGAGACAATGGCACTATATACCAGTAGCAAAAATTGTGGGTGCATGTAACCCCAATATATTCTTTGAATTACCGGTCAGAAATTGGCACTATATACCAGTAGCAAAAATTGTGGGTGCACGTAACCCCAATATATTCTTTGAATTCCCAGTCAGACAATGGCACTATATACCAGTAGCAAAAATTGTGGGTGCACGTAACCCCCATATATTCTTTGAATTCCCAGTGAGACAATGGCACTATATACCAGTATCAAAAATTGTGGGTGCACGTAACCCCAATATATTCTTTGAATTACCAGTCAGAAACTGGCACTATATAGCAGTAGCAAAAATTGTGGGTGCACATAACCCCAATATATTCTTTGAATTCCCAGTCAGACAATGGCACTATATACCAGTAGCAAAAATTGTGTGTGCACATAACCCCAATAAATTCTTCGAATTCCCAGTGAGACAATGGCACTATATACCAGTAGCAAAAATTGTGGGTGCACGTAACCCCAATATATTCTTTGAATTCCCAGTGAGACAATGGCACTATATACCAGTAGCAAAAATTGTGGGTGCACATAACCCCAATATATTCTTTGAATTCCCAGTCAGACAATGGCACTATATACCAGTAGCAAAAATTGTGGGTGCACATAACCCCAATATATTCTTTGAATTCCCAGTGAGACAATGGCACTATATACCAGTAGCAAAAATTGTGGGTGCACGTAACCCCAATATATTCTTTGAATTACCAGTCAGAAACTGGCACTATATACCAGTAGCAAAAATTGTGGGTGCACGTAACCCCCATATATTCTTTGAATTCCCAGTGAGACAATGGCACTATATACCAGTAGCAAAAATTGTGGGTGCACATAACCCCAATATATTCTTTGAATTCCCAGTGAGACAATGGCACTATATACCAGTAGCAAAAATTGTGGGTGCACGTAACCCCAATATATTCTTTGAATTCCCAGTGAGACAATGGCACTATATACCAGTAGCAAAAATTGTGGGTGCACGTAACCCCCATATATTCTTTGAATTTCCAGTCAGACAATGGCACTATATACCAGTAGCAAAAATTGTGGGTGCACATAACCCCAATATATTCTTTGAATTCTTAGTGAGACAATGGCACTATATACCAGTAGCAAAAATTGTGGGTGCACGTAACCCCCATATATTCTTTGAATTCCCAGTGAGACAATGGCACTATATACCAGTAGCAAAAATTGTGGGTGCACATAACCCCAATATATTCTTTGAATTCGCAGTCAGACAATGGCACTATATACCAGTAGCAAAAATTGTGGGTGCACGTAACCCCCATATATTCTTTGAATTCCCAGTGAGACAATGGCACTATATACCAGTAGCAAAAATTGTGGGTGCACATAACCCCAATATATTCTTTGAATTCCCAGTGAGACATTGGCAATATATACCAGTAGTAAAAATTGTGGGTGCACATAACCCCAATATATTCTTTGAATTCCCAGTCAGACAATGGCACTATATACCAGTAGCAAAAATTGTGGGTGCACGTAACCCCCATATATTCTTTGAATTCCCAGTCAGAAACTGGCACTGTATGGCAGTAGCAAGAAATGAGGGTATTTATAACCCCAATATATTCTTTGAATTCCCAGTCAGACAATGGCACTGTATACCAGTAGTAAAAATTGTGGGTGCACGTAACCCCAATATATTCTTTGAATTCCCAGTCAGAAACTGGCACTATATGGCAGTAGCAAGAAATGAGGGTATTTATAACCCCAATATATTCTTTGAATTCCCAGTCAGACAATGGCACTGTATACCAGTAGTAAAAATTGTGGGTGCACGTAACCCCAATATATTCTTTGAATTACCAGTCAGAAACTGGCACTATATGGCAGTAGCAAGAAATGAGGGTATTTATAACCCCAATATATTCTTTGAATTCCCAGTCAGACAATGGCACTGTGTACCAGTAGTAAAAATTGTGGGTGCACGTAACCCCAATATATTCTTTGAATTCCCAGTCAGAAACTGGCACTATATGGCAGTAGCAAGAAATGAGGGTATTTGTATTCCCAATATACTCTTTGAATTCCCAGTCAGACAATGGCACTGTATACCAGTAGTAAAAATTGTGGGTGCACGTAACCCCAATATATTCTTTGAATTACCAGTCAGAAACTGGCACTATATGGCAGTAGCAAGAAATGAGGGTATTTATAACCCCAATATATTCTTTGAATTCCCAGTCAGACAATGGCACTGTATACCAGTAGTAAAAATTGTGGGTGCACGTAACCCCAATATATTCTTTGAATTCCCAGTCAGAAACTGGCACTATATGGCAGTAGCAAGAAATGAGGGTATTTGTATTCCCAATATACTCTTTGAATTCCCAGTCAGACAATGGCACTGTATACCAGTAGTAAAAATTGTGGGTGCACGTAACCCCAATATATTCTTTGAATTACCAGTCAGAAACTGGCACTATATGGCAGTAGCAAGAAATGAGGGTATTTATAACCCCAATATATTCTTTGAATTCCCAGTCAGACAATGGCACTGTATACCAGTAGTAAAAATTGTGGGTGCACGTAACCCCAATATATTCTTTGAATTCCCAGTCAGACACTGGCACTATATGGCAGTAGCAAGAAATGAGGGTATTTGTATTCCCAATATATTCTTTGAATTCCCAGTCAGACAATGGCACTGTATACCAGTAGTAAAAATTGTGGGTGTATATAGCCCCAATTCTATTGCTAGGGGACTTGCAGGGTATTTCTGGGGTGAAGGTGGGGGGGCACACCGTTGGAACGGGTATCGGGGTATATATCGGGTATACGGGAATACACTGACAGTGTATTCCATTCAGGATCCTGGGAAAGCTGGGTTGCGGCGATTGAGCCCGTCAGTGCCACGTTACACTGACAAGCTTCTCCCTGGAATTTAGCTCTTATAAGAGCTGTTGGTTGTCTTCTCCTTCCTATCCTAGCCTGTCCCTGCCTACCCAGAATCTAAGCCCTAGCTAGCTGGACGGAAACCTCCGTCCTCGGTGAATTGCAAGCTCAGAATGACGCGAACCTGGGCGGCGCTGTTCTTTTAAATTAGAGGTCACATGTATTCGGCAGCCAATGGGTTTTGCCTACTTTTTTCAACGTCACCGGTGTCGTAGTTCCTGTCCCACCTACCCTGCGCTGTTATTGGAGCAAAAAAGGCGCCAGGGAAGGTGGGAGGGGAATCGAGTAATGGCGCACTTTACCACGCGGTGTTCGATTCGATTCGAACATGCCGAACAGCCTAATATCCGATCGAACATGAGTTCGATAGAACACTGTTCGCTCATCTCTAGTAGCGTGCGCTCAACACTGCTACGTCTGAGATTGGACTACAATGGAGACTACTGTGGACCGATCTTAGACTCTGCCTCCTCCGGCAGAAACAGCGTTGATTGGCCGAATGTTGTACTTCTGTATGGCATTCGGCCAGTCAATGCTTGTCAATGCATTCCTATGAGAAAAAGTCAGCTCCTGCATATCGCAAGCTGACAGGGATCCCAACCAGATAGAGCCCCAAAGAGCTGGGTGATTAACATTCCCACCTAAATAAAGGTTATCCCTAGCTATCCCTGCCTGTACAGCTATCCCTGTCTCACAGTCACATAGTTCACAGTCTCATATGACCTGGATCTGAAATCCACCATTCGTATAAAGTGGAGGTCACCTGATTTCGGCCGCCAATTCCTTTTTCCGATATTTTATCAATGCCTCTGTTGTCGTAGTTCCTGTCCCACCTCCCCTGCACTGTTATTGGTGCAAAAAAAGCGCCAGGGAAGGTGGGAGGGGATGCAAATTTTTAGTGCGTTTGTCACGTGGTTTAGATTGTAATCGAATACCTCGAACAGCCTGATATTTGATCGAATATCAATTCGATCGAAATCCGTTCGCTCATCTCTAATGATAATAAGCAAGAATATAGAAAGATGCTTAAGTCATTCCTCCAAACTGATGTGATAGAAGTCATGAAGGTGGTAACGGATCAGGAGCTGAGCCAGTGTTATCGGAAGAGGATGTCATGTGACACAGAGCAGACATCCTACTATCATGGCTGTGATTCGTGAAAACACAAATGTTAAGTTATACATAGTTACATGCGTACATGCATATGGAAATGTGTTTGATATACATTGTATACATACACAAATTACAGAATCACATAGAGAATTTGATACTGAGAAGGACCAGAGTGGCTTTTGTCGTCTGCACCAGGCGTGAACCTGCCCTTTTCGCCACCCGAGGCGGACGACAGAAAGCCCCCCCCCCCCTCGGAGGAGGGGGTGTGGCAGAGTGAAGGGGGTGGGGGTGACATGGAGGGGGCGGGGCTTAGCACGTTCGCAGACAGAGAGCAGGCACGGAGAGGACCTGCTCTCTTCCTGAGCGTTGCTCCAGCGGCCTCCCCAATTCACCGCTCGGTGCTAAGCTGACTGGCTTAGGTAAGCAAAAATGCCGCCCTCCCTGGGGCACTGGCATAGCACCGCCTGAAGCGGTCGCTTCAGGTCGCCTCATGGGAGGTGCGGCGCTGGTCTGCACCAATCTGATGGCTTGGAGAAGTCTGACTTATTAATCACTGCCTTATTCTCCATGGACAAAGCCAACTTGTTCATCCTTTACCAGAGGGGGAACGAATGGGTGAAATCTTAAAGTAAGGAGTTTGGCCCAGAGTTTTATGTCAAAGTTCAGCAATGGAATTGGACTAGAGCTCCGGGTAGAGCTTAGCAGATAGAGTTACGTGGTCTTCATGACACTGTCTTGGATAACTCCTGCCAATAGAGCATTAAATGTCGTCGTTAACAATCTGAAACTTTTTATTGCATAATAAAGGCGCTCCGTCTGGGGTGGGGGGAAATTATTCAGAATTTTTGCAACCTCATCTACGGTCATAGGCTCATCATAATGCGGATGAATCTTGTGTGCGTAAACTAAGCAGGTCTAGGCCTGCTGGGAAGGTGCCGATCTTGGGGCTTATCAAACAATGGAGGAAATTGTGATGGAGACTCAAGATTATAGAGAAGTGTATAGAATTGCTGGAAAGAAGATTCTGTTTTACCTTTGTTGGACTGGATAGAACCAGTCTTGTGTCTGATTTTTTTCCATGAGTGTTTTTGCTTTCGTTTTTTTGACCAAAGCTGAGATGAATTCTCCTTCTGTATTGCCAATGAGAAGTTAGCGCTGCTGTGGATGTATTTGCAGATTCTTTTTGGAAGCTTTACATTTTTTCTTTGCCTGGCACTAGTGTGTTTCCTAGATAAGAGGGTCAGGCGTTCCGGACCTAGCGTTTAGTCTAAAGAATTCAACCAATTTTTCATCTAAAGAGGTGACATGAGTCTGTGAGTCTAAAGAGTTCTCATTTGACCTCAAGATCCATTCCCTGCAACTGATGTAGAGTGATGGCTACTGAAACAGGGCATGAATTGATATGGCGATACTGCAGATTTGAGGTATTGCTGTGAGAAGGAGGATTATCATGGATAAGGGACTATAATCTCTCACTGGAATAAAATTAATAATACTTACAGTCCTATGAAAAAGTTTGTGCCCCCCCCCCATTAATCTTAATCATTGTTAATTGTAAATATTTTGGTGTTTGCCACGTCAGTGTGATCTATCTAATAACTGATGGACACAGTAATATTTCAGGATTGAAATGAGGTTTATTGTACTAACAGAAAATGTGCAATATGCATTAAACCAAAATGTGACCGGTGCATAAGTCTGGGCACCTCAACAGAAAAGTGCCAGTAACATTTAGTAGCTCCTCCTTTTGCCTCTAGTCGCTCCCTGTAGCTTTTAATCAGTTCCTGGATCCTGGATGAAGGTATTTTGGACCATTCCTCTTTATAAAAAATGTGCATTCAGTTCAGTTTGATGGTGGCCGAGCATGGACAGCCCTCTTCCAATCATCCCACAGATGTTCAATGATATTCAGGTCTGGGGACTGGGATGGCCATTCCAGAACATTGTAATTGTTCCTCTGCATGAATGCCTGAGTCGATTTGGAGCGGTGTTTTGGATCATTGTCTTGCTGAAATCTCCATCCCCGGCGTAACTTCAACTTCGTCACTGATTCTTGAACATTATTCTCAAGAATCTGCTGATACTGAGTGGAATCCATGCGACCCTCAACTTTAGCAAGATTCCCGGTGCTGGCATTGGCCACACAGCCCCAAAGCATGATGGAACCTCCACCAAATTTTACAGTGGGTAGCAAGTGTTTTTCTTGGAATGCTGTTTTTTTGGACGCCATGCATAACACCTTTTTGTATGACTAAACAACTCAATCTTTGCTTCATCAGTCCACAGGACTTTCTTCCAAAATGAAGCTGGCTGTCCAAATGTGCCTTTGCATACCTCAGGCGACTCTGTTTGTGGCGTGCTTGCAGAAACGGCTTCTTTCTCATCTCTCACATACAGCTTCTCCTTGTGCAAAGGCGCTGTATTGTTGACCGATGCACAGTGACACCATCTGCAGCAAGATGATGTTGAGTTTGGCGCTGAATTCACGTCATAATCCGTCCCCTCACGATAGCGGTCTTCGGGTGGATTCCACAGCTGACACAGCCGCGGCATCCGCCTCGTGGCAGCACGCTCCTGATTCATTTGGGCCTACTCCGGAGCTGGAAGCTGCAGCTGTCAGAAGCCGCAACAGTCGTGGCAGGTGCATTTTGGCCCTATTCTGATGCAGCTTCCCGCGTCAGAATCAGGATCAAAATCTGCCATTCCGTGCCCCGTGTGAACGGGGCCTTAGGGCATCCTAATAAAATACTAATATGTGTGGGCTACCTGCTACCAGAGTAAAAAGAATTAGCGATGGTGGAGGGAGATTAAGGAATAGGTGGTTATGGGTTGTTGGTGGGCTGGAATTAGTGTTTGCCTCACTGATCCGGAAAACAAGTTTGGGATGTAGGGAAAAAGAATTAGAATGGGGGAAAGTGCCCAATTTTCCTCTCTGTTGTATCCGAAAACCTTGGTCACACTCGGGGCTTGCAAACTTCAGCCATCAGGACCAGTGAACAAAGGAGTACCAAGGGGAAAATGGGAGTAAGTCCTGATCATGGATAAGCCATATACAAATCAGAAAACAAGGTTCAACAGCTGCAAACTGACTCTGGGTGCACAGAACAACGCCCAGGCCAGCGCTCACCATGTAGTAAAAGTAGAAGGATCCGGCTCTCTGATAGCAAAGCAAGAAAAATCCTTTATTTCAATTTAGAAAAAGGACCCCAGATAGAGCCTGCAGCACAATAATATACCTAAGTGAGAACAAAAAATATAAAAGGCAAGTGGTGAAGATCAGAGAAAAAACATAAAGGTCAAGCCATCACTAGGATCTTGGGTGGATAGTAAAAGTCCACTTCCCTGTAATTCAGCCAAAATGAAGGCAAACTGCATTCCCCAAAGGTCAATGTCAGCGCCGCACCTCCCATGAGGCGACCTGAAGCAACCGCTTCAGGCGGCGCTATGCCAGGGCCCCAGGGAGGGCGGCACTTTTGCTTACCTAAGCCAGTCCAGGACAAGCTGTCCGGGACTGGCTTAGCACCGAGCGGTGGATTGGGGAGGCCACTGGAGCAGCGCTGCTCCAGCAGCCTCCCCCCATGCTCAGGTAGAGAGCAGGTCCTCTCCGTGCCTGCTCTCTGCCTACGAACGGTGCTAAGCCCCGCCCCCTTCACTAAGCCCCACCGTTGTGTCACGCCCGCTCCGCCCCCTCCTCCCGGGGGGGGGGGGGGGGGCGGCTTTCTGTCGTTCGCCTCGGGCGGCGAAAGGGGTAGGTTCACCCCTGGTCAATGTCCTCCTAGACAATGGGCTGTGACAATGAGCAACAAACTAGGACATTAATGGTTAACGCTACATAACTAACTGGATACCTTCGGTGAAAAGGGGTCACAGGATGAACTTGAATCTCTAGAAAAAGGTGCAGTACAACAGAATGGAAACCTATACATTTCAGGGGGCTTGGACTTTAAAGGGATCCTATCATTTAAACACTTTTTTTTCTAGTTGACACATCACAATAGCTTTAAGAAAGGCTATTTGTCTTTATAAGTTGTCTCCGGTCCGCCATTCAGTGAAAAATAAGTTTTTTGTCGGTATGAGTCCTCTTGTAGCGCTCAAACAGCACTGGGGGCGTCCCCTATGCTGCGAGAGAACTCTCTCCAGCGATGCCTCCATCTTCTGCAGCAACTGCCTCTTCATCTTCTTCTTCTGGCTGGGATCAAACTTTTGCGCCTGCGCAGCCGGCTCTGCCAATCGGGACCTAGGCAAAGCCGAGTACACAGGCCGGCTGGCGGCCATTTTTTTGGAGGCCGCTTATGCGCGCATACGCAGTATGCTCCTGTAGTTCTATGGAGAACAAGAGCGTACTGTATATGTGTGTGTAAGCGGCCTCCAAAAAAAGATGAAGATGAAGAGGTGGTTGCTGCAGAAGATGGAGCCGTCGCTGGAGAGAGTTCTATCGCAGCATTGGGGACGCCCCCAGTGCTGTTTGAGCACTGGAGCCTGCCCCCAGTGCTGTGAGAGAACTCATTTGCATACTGACTAAAAATGGATTTTTCACTGAACAGCGGGCCGGAGACGACTTATAAAGGTAGGAGACAAATAGTCTTTCTTAAGGCTATTCCGACGTGTCAACTAGAAAAAAAAGTGTTTAAATGGTAGGGTCCCTTTAAAGAAGGTCTTCTGGAGTCCCACTTAGGGGTTATTGGCATTGAATCAATAGGGGTGGAAATAAGTTGATTCTTCTAGAAAAATAACTAAATTATTTTCTTTCTCACAGTCATAAAAAGTTTGCGAAAAGCGTTTTTGATCTCTTTATTTCTAAGAGCGTAGATCATTGGGTTGAACATTGGAGTGAATACAATGTACAACAAGGATCTTATTTTGTTGACATTGGGTGAATATTTTTTTGGATTACTATAAACAGTAATAATGGTCAAGAAGTAGGTGCACACGACCAGAAGGTGAGCGCTACAGGTGGAGAATGTCTTCTGCCTGCCTTGGGTTGAAGGAATTCGGAGGATGGTGAGGATAATACAAGTGTATGAAGAAATAATTAGCACAAATGGAAGAAGGACCACAAAGATCGATGACACCAGGGTTTCTGTTTTAAGAACTGAAGTATCTGAGCAAGAAAGAGCCAAAACGGGGGCGAGGTCACAGAAAAAATGGTCAATTTCAAAAGGTCCACAAAAACATAACTGATACATAAGAGCAACTGGGATAAGTGTTACTGTGAAACTTAACCCCCAACATGTAAGGAGAAGATGTTTTTGGAGATTGCTGTCCATAATACGAGAGTAAGTCAATGGGTTGCATATGGCCAAGTATCGGTCATAGGACATCAACGTAAGAAGGAAACATTCTGTACTGCCAAGTGTTCCATAAAAGTAAAACTGGGCAAAGCATTCATCCAGAGAGATTCTTTGTTTCTCTTTCAGTAGGATGGACAGAAGATTCGGAACAACATTTGTAGTAAACATCATGTCGGAGAACGAGAAGTTAGACATAAAGATGTACATAGGAGAATGGAGGTTCTTATAGGTCCAGACTAGTACGATGATGAGGAGATTCCCGATCATGGTGATGATGTATACAATAAGGAAGAGGGTGAAGAGCTGAGCTTTAAAGTAGGGATGGACTTCAAATCCCAGAAGAACAAACTCCTTGACCACCGAGTTATTCATCATTCATAACTTATTGGGTAATATTAAAAAAAAAAGTGTTACATGAAATCCAATGAACAGGATGATTATAGTCTAATTATTATATGTAGAACCTTCTATGGAGATGACACTGTAGTAAAAACACATCAATAAAAACATTTTAGCCACAAATGAATGGATTGCTTGGGTTCCAAAAATGAATCCAACAGTAGTAAAAAAAAATTAAAAAATTATTTAAGTTTTCATGCACTCCAGAACCAATGATTCAATGGTCCCGTTTGGCATGCCCCATGGCCAAGATGGAGACAGTCACATCCCAAGTGTACAATGCACAAGAAATGTACAGCGAAGGAGAACTCTACAAACACTATTCTAAGGCTAGGTACAAAAACATTGCAAATAATGTACAGACATGGGAAGCTTTATGTTAAACCTATTTTTGGTAATTTATTTATTTTTTTAAATCCCATAATTTTATCTATATCTTCAATAAAAAACAAAAAATCACACAGTTCTGACTTTGGCCACTAAACCAAATAATATGCAGATACTTCCTGATTTACGTAGATAACTTTGCAGCAGCCCTCTCACTTACAGCACTCTGATGATCGCAGCTATCATGTAGATAAGACACAGAATTCACCAGTCACAATCCCAGCTTATCTGCCCCCTCTGTACAATGACCTCCACCCATGTCACAGACCATGCCTAAAAATCTCTACCATAGTAGTCAATAGGCTCTGCTGCAGTCCATTACATCTATTACCCATGGTCCATCTCCGAGAAACTGGAAGTCACAGACTATGTTAGACTTGGTGTTGGATTTGCAAGACTTAAAAAAATAAATAAATAAATAAATAAATATTGACAATAATTTGGAAAATGAAAAAAATCACCAAAAATTCTTAAAAAAAATATGTTTAACATAAAACCATGGATTAACCAACAGGACATTTCCTGGTGACATCTTCCCTATCAGGTGATTTCCATGCTGGTGGACTCTCTATAGGAGAATGTATAGGTGACAAGGTACAAGAGATGTTGACAATAATATCCAGTGGTCTTTTCTTCCTCTAATTTTTAGTAAATAGGGTTGAGCCAGTCTTGAGATTTGAGGATCGATTTCAAAATTAGATTTTCAATCATTTTCCAGCCGATTGCAATCCCGATCGTGAAATTTGCTCAATCAGGATCCGATCTTTCCCGATCCCGATCGCTCAACACCATTAATTACCAAAAATGATAAATGATACAAAAGAAGATGAGACAATAATTTGTCTTCTTTAAAACAAACACACATCATGGACACATCATTAGAGGGCACTTACCACTCCAGATAGGATCTTCCATGTTGTGACTGGCAGGAGGTCGAGGTACAGAGTGTGCCGGCCCCGGGATCTGGGTGATCAGAGCTTTATATCTCCTTCCAATCTCATCATGTAAACCATTGTGCTGGGAAGCCGAGCTGGAGACACCTCCGGGGAATAATCCGCAGCTCTATAATACACCCGGGGATGAAGAGCTTTGGGGAATTTTACATTTACAATTTTGAATTTAGATTTTCTAAACAAGAAAAATTGCCATCAACCTTTTCCATTGTTAGCCCGTAGTCTGAATCCATTGTAGCAAAACCAGGAGTAATGTGAAAAAGTTCTTCAATAGATTTACATAAACAAAGAAAGAGTTAATGAAGTGATGTAAAATATATCATGTATTAGTGTATATAAAAAAACATATACAGTAGAGATGAGCGAGTAGGTGTTCGATCGAATACTACGGTATTCGAAATACTTGTACTCGATTGAACACTACTAGCTGTTCGAAGTTTATGGTTCAATGCAGAACCAGCGTTGATTGGCAGAATGCTATAAATTCTGCCAATCAACGCTGGTTCTTCTCTTACCTTTAGAAGTCTTCTCCGTGCAGCGCCCCCACGGTGTCTTCGTGCTGGAATTCACTCTACCTAGGCATCCGGCCTAGGCAGAGCCGACTTGCGCATGCGCGGGCATGCCCTCACATGCGCAGTCGGCTGTGCTCAGGCGTCGGGCCGGGCAGAGCCGACCGCGCATGCGCAGTCGACTCTGCCTAGGCCCCAATGCCTAGGCAGAGTGAATTCCAGCTGGAAGATACCGCAGGGGCACTGCGCCGGGAGAAGACTTCAAGGAGAATCCAGCCCAACCGTCACTCATGGACTTGGTAAGTATAATTTTCTCGAATTTTGCGTACCCCTGAAACAAGCATTTCCCCCCATAGACTATAATGGGGTTCGAAATCCGTTCGAACAGTCGAGCAGTGTGCGGCTGTTCGAATCGGATTTCGAACCTCGGACATTTTAGTGTTCGCTCATCTCTAATATACAGTACAGACCAAAAGTTTGGACACATCTTCTCATTCAAAAAGTTTTCTGTATTTTGATGACTATAACAATTGTAGTTTCACACTGAAGGCATCAAAACTATGAATTACCACATGTGGAATTGTATACTAAACAAAAAAGTGTGACACAACTGAAAATCTGTCTTATATTCTCGTTTCCTTTTGCTTTGATTCCTGCTTTGCACACTCTTGGCATTCTCTTGATGAGCTTCATGAGGTAGTCACCCGGAATGGTTTTCACTTCACAGGTGTGTCCTGTCAGGTTTAATAAGTGGGATTTCTTGCCTTATAAATGGGGTTGGGACCATCAGTTGTGTTCTGCAGAAGTCAGGTGGATACACAGCTGATAGTCCTACTGAATAGACTGTGAGAATATGTATTTGTATGACACACTCCGGACTCCTAGGACTTATCTATGTATTGTCTAGCTGGTAAGTAGTGGATACAAAACACTACACACTATACACTAGTATATACTGGTATTTAGACACACATGGTAGTCATACTGGAAAAGACAATGATTTTACAGAAAACAATAGCCAGTTTTAATGGCTTGTAAGTGTTGCAGGCTTGTTATTTGGAAGACAATTTTGTGACTGTGAGCAAAATTGAAAACTTATGAAGAAATGTATTTTGAAAAAAAAAATAAATAAATTAAAAGTTATCCCTTTATGGGAACAGATGTGACATCAAAATGGGGTTGGCATTGACAGATGCAATGACACAGGGATTTTTGACATGACAATAGAGATGAGCGAACAGTAAAATGTTCGATATTCGATATTTGTTTTGAATAGCATCTCAATATTAGACTATTCGAACGAATATCGAACCCCATTATAGTCTATGGGAGAAAATGCTTTGTTTCAGGGTATCCCACCATTCGACTCAGGAGAGTCACCAAGTCCACTATCACACCTCAGCAAATGATGCCAACACCTCTAAAATGCAACTGGGACAGCAGGGGAAGCATGTCTGGGGGTATCTAACAAGCCCAAGTCACTGTATTATGTCGGGATTCCTGTCAGCTTGCGGTTATGCGGGAGCTGACTTTTTCCCATAGGAATGCATTGACCAGAATTGATTGGCCGAATGCCATACAGACTACAGCATTCGGCCAATCAACACTAGTCCTGCCGGAGGCTCGTCTGTGAGGAGGCAGAGTCTAAGATCAGACCAGAGATGCTGAGTATGCAGCAGGGTTCAGCGGTTCTCCGGTGTAGTAGTGCTGGCTGTGTGCTCAGTAACATTCCCCCCTAAATAAAGGTTATCCCTAGCTATCCCTGCCTGTACAGCTATCCCTGTCTCACAATCACATAGTTCACAGTCTCATATGACCCGGATCTGAAATCCACCATTCGTATAAATCCGAACTCACCTGATTTCGGCCGCCGATTACTTTTTCCGATTTTTTTCACTGCCTCCGTTGTCGTAGTTCCTGGGAAGGTGGGAGGAGACACAAATTTTTAGTGCGTTTGCCTTGTGGTATTCGATTGGAGTCGAATACCTCGAACGGCCTGATATTCGATCGAACAGTGTTCGCTCATCTCTACATGGCAACCATTTTCAATCCTAGTTTTTTTCTTAGTTTTTTTTATGTGCCATCACAGTGGCCCCAGCAGTGAGATGAGCAGTATAGTAAATGCAACTTGATAGAGAGATGGTGAGCTCATTATTTAGAGGCATCAGTGATAGGTGTGTGAAAATCCTGATGAATCCATCACTGATTAATTTTGACAGAAGTAATTGTTTCCATAATACCTGTAGACAGTTTTGTCCTTTTAGATGGTATAACACCACCGACAGCACTGAGCATCCTCTTGGCCATAACACTTGAAGATAAGACAAAAAAACTTGGGGACATGAGTAGAGATAAACGTAAATTCTACATTAAATGTTACCTGTTAAACCATAGAAGAAGTGCACTTTTAGAGGAAAACACCAAAACACAGAAATCACAGTATTATGATGTAATGCAGTGGAAGTGGTTTATCTGGACAATGGTAATGCAGTGAACATGGTGTATCTGGATATGGGTGATGTAGAGGATGTGGTGTATCTGGACATGGGTAATGCAGTGAACGTGGTGTATCTGGACATGGGTAATGCAGTAGACATGGTGTCCTGGACATGGGTAATGCAGTAGATGTGGTGTATCTGGACATGGGTAATGCAGTAGATGTGGTGCATCTGGACATAGGTAATGCAGTGGAAGTGGTGTATCTGGACATGGGTTATGCAGTGGAAGTGGTGTATCTGGACATGGGTAATGCAGTAGACATGGTGTCCTGGACATGGGTAATGCAATAGATGTGGTGTATCTGGACATAGGTAATGCAGTGGAAGTGGTGTATCTGGACATGGGTTATGCAGTGGAAGTGGTGTATCTGGACATGGGTAATGCAGTGGAAGTGGTGTATCTGGACATGGGTAATGAAGTGGACGTGGTGTATCTGGACATGGGTAATGCAGTAGACATGGTGGATCTGGACATGGGTTATGCAGAGGACATGGTGTCCTGGACATGTGTAATGCAGTGGAAGTGGTGTATCTGGACATAGGTTATGCAGTGGACATTGTTTCTGGACATGTGTAATGCAGTGGAGGTGGTTTATCTGGACATGGGTCATGCAGTGGACATGGTGTCCTGGACATGGGTAAGGCAGTGGACATAGTGTCCTGGAAATGGGTAATGCAGTGGACGTGTGGTATCTGGACATGGATAAGACAGTGGGCATGGTGTATCTGGACATGGGTAATGCAGTGGACGTGGTGTATCTGGACATGGGTAATGCACTGGAAGTGGTGTATCTGGACATGGGTAATGCAGTGGACATGGTGCCCTGGACATGGGTAATGCAGTGAAAGTGGTGTATCTGGACATGGGAAATGCAGTGGACATGGTGCCATGGACATGGGTAATGCAGTGGAAGTGATGTATCTGGACATGGGAAATGCAGTGGACATGGTGCCCTGGACATGGGTAATGCAGTGGATGTGGTGTATCTGGACATGGGTGATGCAGTAGACGTGGTGTATCTGGACATGGGAAATGCAGTAGACGTGGTGTATCTGGACATGGGTGATGCAGTAGACGTGGTGTATCTGGACATGGGTAATGCACTGGAAGTGGTGTATCTGGACATGGGTAATGCAGTGGACATGATGTATCTGGACATGGGAAATGCAGAGGACGTGGTGTATCTGGACATGTGTAATGCAGTGGAAGTGGTGTATCTGGACATGGGTTATGCAGTGGACATGGTGTCCTGGACATGGGTAATGCAGTAGACGTGGTGTATCTGGACATGGGCAAGGCAGTGGACATGGTGTCCTGGACATGGGTAATGCAGTGGACATGGTGTCGTGGACATGGGTAATGCAGTGGAAGTGGTGTATCTGGACATGGGTAATGCAGTGCATGTGGTATATCTGGACTTTTCAAACCCATAATAAAGTGACACTCACAGTTTTTCTGCACTTCCACACCGTTCTATTTTTTTTCCAGATTTCCAGTACATTGTATGGAATATTAACCCTTTTTTAACATTCCCCATAACAGTGGATATTGGGTATTTAAATATGGCATCCACTCAGCAGCTGAGTGACCGCCATAGCTGCTGGGTCTCCATTGTTCTATATGTACTATGTGTTAGGATTGGGTCCCGCAGGGTTCTCTCTCAGCGCACAGCGCCACCTGTGGGTCAATCTAACTCTTGCCCTCGGCCTCGGGTAGTGAGTTGCCTGGAGTGTAAGTCCAGCTTTCGGCCTACTGAGCATGCTCAGACATTTTGGAGCCGCTCAGAGGCTAAGTCCCGTTTTGCCCATACTGAGCATGATCAGTGACATCATGGCCACTGCCCTGCTGGGCAGGAACTAGCCTTTATATGGTGTGAGCCACACCTTAAGACAGGAGGTTAGGCCCAGGCTCCAGTTAATGGTAAGAGCAGTCTCTAGGGATCTAGGTAGGATTCCTTGGCCCTGCCAGTGGGAATCAGTAGCCATTTAACTGTCTACTCACTTTGTAGCTTGCAGGAGCATGTTTTGTTGCTGACCTGGGGTGAAGTTTAACCCTTGGCAGCCTTGCTGTTTCAGCTGTACTGTGCACCTGTCCAGTGAGGTTAACTGGCAGGGTGTTGTTGCAGCTTGTCCACATTGTGTTCCGCGCCACATGTCTGCCAGTACAGTTTAACTGGTAGCACACTGTTCAGACCTTACAGCCACCCATCTGGGCCTGTGGACCTCGCTGCAGTGTTTGCAGACTAGCGGGTCTGTCGTTTAAAAATATTATTTTTAAATATATACACAGAACCGTAACACTATGTTAACCTACTTTTCCTGGCACCCTTTTTCCAGCAGCGCATGGGCGAGATCCAGGGCTAGCAATCTATTTCCATGAAGGCTCCCAGGCTTGTGTGGCAGAGACTTTTATTACAGAATATTGTAGATTGTATCAGTGATCAGAGACCCTAGGATTTAAGAACCCTCAGGGGTCTACAAATTTCAGTTAAAAATAACTAAAATTTACATCATCCCCCATTGCCCTAGAACATATATAAAAGTACATAAAATTTTTTAAAGGAATACATATTAGGTTTCCTTGTGTCTGAACACTCATATGTTTCTGTGAACAGAAAAAAAAAAATCAAAATTGAAAAACAAAAAATTGCTATGGTGTTAAGGGGTTAATGATAGTTTAATAAAAAATGGATTCTAAGATTTGGATTGAGCAATTTATTTCCATTAAAACTTTTTATATATTTACCTCTTCTCCCCCACCGCGAAGCCTCTTCAGTTCCAGACACGTCCACACATTGCATATGACCAGTTGTATGACCGGATGGACATCACACACCCCCATCTCTACTCGGACCATTACAAGATGCTTAGCAAGAGTATTTTTAGTATCACAGTGCCCATTATGTATCCTGCCATTGACACCCAGTCACCATCACCTAGTCAACCAGTCACCTTCTCATGAGAGAGAAACCAGGACTTTTATGGACTAGAACAGTATTGTCTTTATCAATGAATTCAGATTCTGTTTGGGATCTGGTGATGGTCAGGTTGGAGTATGGAGGCCTCATGGTGAGCGCTTCAATCCTGCTTTAATTGCGGAATGAAACACTCTTCCCCTGCTGGTGTGATGACCTGGGAAGCCATTGCATATGACAGTTGGTCACCCCAATAGTGATATGGACATCCTACCGTCACATATGTTGCCTCTCTTGGTAGGACAGACAATTGCCAATTTTTTGGGGGGACGTCAGCTTCGGCAACCGGTGATTGTGCAGTAACCACAAGCCCAGCTGCAACATCTGTGGGCAAATGTGGTACAAGATATCTTATGGAACCTGTATACCCCTATGTTCAATCGTATCTCATTTTGGATCCAGGTTAGAGGCGGCCAACAAGGTCCTACAGCCTCCGCCCTATTGTACAGTTTTCCCAATAACCTTCTTCTTTGGCAATACTAATACTGTAATCACTTCCATAAATCATTGTTACATTCATACCGAGAAAGCTTCATTCCATCCCAACATCTCCTTAGTGGTGCGGTATTATTTTTGCTTTTTAGTGTATAAATGATGGCTTTGTGTTTATTTGTACACTATAATAAACCAAAAGCTTCATATGGAATGCCACAGAAAAAAAGATATTGATACGAATGTTGTCGATATTGATACATTATTACACTCAGCCCTGCTATATATTTGTACATTTCTGAATTTGTTCATTTACAGCTTTAGTAATGTCTTTATTCCTCAGACTGTATATAATGGGGTTGATCAGTGGAGTAAACACAGTATATAGCAGGGAGAGGGACTTAGTGATGGTTGAGGATTGTCCTTTTGTTGGGAGAACATAAACACTGAATATAGTCCCATAGAATATGGAGACCACAATGAGGTGGGAGCTACAGGTGGAGAAGGCTTTCTGTCTACTCATGTTGGATGGCATCTTTAAGATGGAGACTATAATATTCCCATAACACACTATGATTATGATGACCAGGGTCATAAGTAGTGGAATACTCATTACATAGTTTTGTAGTTGTACAATGAAGATATCAGAACAAGCGACCTCTAGTAATGGAATAAGGTCACAGAAAACATGGTCAATGAGATTTGATCCACAAAATGTTAAAGTTGATGGTGTGTAGATGTTAATGAACGCAACTAAAAAGCCCAGAAACCAGCAGGTGACAGACAATTTTACACAATAGACTTTAGTCATGATAGAAGTGTATCGGAGGGGGTTACAGATGGCCACATATCTGTCATAGGACATCACCGTGAGGAGAAGAAATTCAAAAACTTCTGCGGCACAACAGAAATAAAGCTGAGTCATGCAACCAATAAAAGTAATGGCCGCCCCATTATTAAGGAGGACATGGAGCAGGTTGGGGACAATATCTGTGACCAACAAGATGTCACTGATGGAGAGTTGTGAGATGAAGAAGTACATTGGAGTGTGGAGAATCTTACTGGTGGACACCAGGGTGATGATCAGGAGGTTCCCACATATTGTAACACCAAAAACAAGGAGGAAAGAACAGAACAGAGCATATGATAAACCCAGGCTGCCTTGAAATCCAAGGAGGAAAAACTCAGTGACCACAGTCAGATTTTTTGTCTACAAGACATAAAGATGAAATTAAGTGCAGAGATAAAGCTGAGATCAATGAACTTATGGAGGACCTTTTGCCACCTCCACCAACTCCAACCCTTTGTATCCTTCATAGATGCATATCCATTGATTCCATCTCAGTTGGAATATTCTCTCTAGTTCCCCACTATTGCCGAGAAATGATTTCTCTACTGTCAGGTGGGCAGTCCTTAGCTGAAGAAGACGACACGAGCCTGCCCATCGACAGCAGAGCGTATAGTTGTGCTGATACTAATATAAATTACCGGTTATGCCTAACAAGTGATGCCAAATGTTTTTCATATTGAATTTGAAAAGTCCATAAAGGCATATAAAATACAATGATGAAATTATAATCCTTTCTGCAGATACATAACATAGGGTGATTCTGAAGGTTACCAATCCGAGTGTTTGAGGTTAGAGTAACGTCTGTGTTCTCTAACCATTGTCCTGTAGGCAGATTGTTATACAACATGAATTATGACATGTAAAGCTTTAAAACAGCATTTGGGTTCAGCACATTGACCTGTGAATGAGTTTTATACCTGTAATTGAATTGACAACCTGTATATTATTAGTTACCATCATTCTGGGATTTGTAATGTGACTTGACACACACAGTAGATATACTCGGAAAACAAGGCAAAACTACTATGGGGAGGGGGGGAAGTATTTAGATTTAGATTCTACCTATGATGTCAATAACAGGCCGACCTCATCTTTTTAAGTGGGAAAACTTGCACAATTGGTGGCCGACTAAATACTTTTTTTCCATACTGTACTTACAATAAATACAAATGGTAAGAGATATCAGATATTCATATCCCTGTGCTGTAAGTGGATGTATTCTTGTATATAATAGATATTGGTAAAGATAATGTAATTAATAAAACACAGATGATTCAGAACCCAAAATCCACAAAACACAATAAATACACAATAAATACTAGCAAACAATAATTAAGTCGAAACATCAGAAAGATGAAAATCAGAATATTAACAAGAAAAAGGGATTAAAACCAAACATCCAGCTGGAGGGTCCCTTGGGTGTTTTCCGCCAGTTTTATCCTATTCTCTAATGTGAATGTACTTACATTTGCTGCTGTCATATTCCTAAGTAAATCACCTAATGTGGAAAGAAAAGGATTATCCTCAATCCCCTTATGAGAATATACCAGGACCCGCATGAATACAAAGTCACATACATATGTTACAGCTTATTGTGTATGTGTGATATGATACTTAATAACATAATGGATGGAGATAACATATGTGTGTAACGTAGATGATAATAAACCGAGCTGTATATATACACCATATACAGTCACAGTGGAGACAAGGGGCCGCGTCATTGTCTCCTGAGTGTCTGCTGATCAGGTCCATTGAGGAAAATAAAAATAGAGATGTTGCCAATTATTGGTTTGTCCCTATGGATAATGAAAATTAACCTGTAATGGAGCTGGAAGAATAACATTGTAATAATCATAATAACACGGGATTGTATGGGGCGTCTATCTCCAGTACTGTGCAGACATAGAAGAGTTAATAGTTCTATTATATTTTTTTTGCTTTCTGTTTTTACGTTGTTCACACTTTTATACTTTTTCATGTCCCACAAGGGGTCTTGAAGCTAAGATCTCAGATCCCCAGTGCAACGTACTGTAATACATTGCAAAACATTGCACATTAGTTCTCTATGGGAACTGAGCATAGGTAGTCCACATGCCATTGCCCCGCCTCCTGGTCACCATGGAAAACATTCTGAACCCCCAATTTTATTGTGGGGGTCTGATGGGAGACAATCTCGCCCCTGGAGCCCCTAGATACTGGGGTTGCTATCTCCCGACTCCAAAGGCTGGTCCCGGACCTCAGCTGTGTAACAGCTGGAAGCATTGCGGCGCTATACTATGACGGCGCTGAGCGTAACTATACACTTAGCACAACGCTATAGCATGACACAGAGCAGAAAGGGGTTAACAAAAAAGAGAAATGTAAATCCCATCAATATTTGGTTTGACTTTTGCCCTTTGGAAGAGGAGTCCTGGAAATGATGATATGGCTCACAGAGATCCCTGATCTCACCTTCATCCAGGCTGTCTGGGATTACATGCAGACACACAAGGAGAAAGTCTACATCCACAGTCCTCCAAGAAGGCAGGAATAGCCTCCCTGCCGAGTTCTGCCAAAAATTGTCTGCAAGTACCGAAAAGAACTGATGGAAGGCAAAGGGCATTGATAAAACTAAACTATTAACACTTGTAGTTTCAAAGCCATTCTTACTTTGCAACATTTTTTCCATACCTGCCCAAATTTTCTGCAGAGTACTATATGTCAATGGTAGGACTATTATGGAACCTTTTGCATTAGTGGGACTACCTGGGCCGATATTCACGTGAGACACACCAGCCGAGTTATGCTCGTTTTTTTTTACGAATTGACACACCGAGCTCAAAAAGTTGGCCATCACTGGTGTAGACCGATAGATGAGCCTGGCCACTGCATTCAGAATAGATTGTAGAGGGGACAGTTTAGTGAGGGGAAGACTCATTAGT
The DNA here is from genome assembly GCF_031893055.1 of Leptodactylus fuscus. Classification (NCBI taxonomy): domain Eukaryota; kingdom Metazoa; phylum Chordata; class Amphibia; order Anura; family Leptodactylidae; genus Leptodactylus; species Leptodactylus fuscus. The sequence goes on from NC_134269.1 coordinate 6,557,214, forward strand.
AAGGAGTTAGAGCAGTCAAGGAGAGAGTGAATCAGAGAGACAATAAGTGTATGTAACCCTTTAACAAGTTTTCAGGTACGTCAGGGAATTTAGGTAGTTCTCACATCTCCATGTACAGATACATGATGGTGATCGAGCGGGCTCAGAAGCAGAGCCCACACAATCACCATGGAAGCCCAGCTGTATCTGACAGCCAGGCTCCCACTGCAACAACGGAGACAGTGATAACATCGATCCTCGCCCTTTAACCCTTAAGATGCCGTGGTCCCCCTGTCGTCAGGGCTGTGACAACACCAGGAGAACTGTGGATTTGCTGGAGGTAGCCAATCATCACTCTACCCTGGACCTTCTTTTGAGCCTGGATGCCGAAAAGGTCTACTATCACCTGGACTGTTCATTCATGTCTGCTACACTGAAGGCATTTGGGCTCTCTATTCCCACCCCTCGGCGGCGGTTAGTCTCCCTAATGCCTCTTCTCCCTCTTTCCCTATACGTAATGGTACTAGACAGGGCTCCCCTCTCTCTCCTGTTATCTTTGCCCTTTGCATCGAACCTCTGGTGGCCAAGATAAAGCGGGACCCTAATATTAAGGGGATTAAAGTCAGAGACAGGGAATTTAAAGTCTCCCTCTTTGTGGATGACATGCTCCTTACCCTCATCTCCCCTTATACTATTCTCCCTAACTTGATATGCTTACGTGAGGTTTACAGTGACTTTTCTGGATACAAGGTGAACCCCTTAAAACAGAGGCACGTCTCCTTAAGAGGATCTCCTTGCCCTGTTCCACATGAGTTGCAGTCCCTCGGATAGACTTACAAAAGGTGCAGAAAGCTATTTTTTCAGTTTGTCAGGCCAACCGTTATTGTATTCCACATTCTGTCATGTTTGTGGGAAGGGGCTGTGGAGGTCTGGCTTTCCCACATCTGTTGCACTATTATTGGGCAGCCCATCTGCTTTGCATCCTATTTTGTGTGGCTATGCCAGCGTATACTAAATGGTTTGAGATCGAGAAGCTTTGGTTGGCCCCCATGTACCCCAATGCATTTCTGTGGGTTGGCTCACCTCCACACCTCCTTCCCCCTACCTACTTGGCCCTATTCGTTTCACAATGTCTATCTGGTCTGTCTGTTGCGCTAAGTTTTCCCTGATGTCTTCGTACTCCTTGGTGGTGTCCATTTTGTATAGCCCTCTCCTCCCTGACAGTCTGACTTCTGCTATGGTCAAAGTGAGGTCCGAGGTGGGCCTCTTTCTGATTGCTGACATGGTCGATCCTGCGACATTGCAACTCAGGCCATTTGCTTATCTTACGACTAGAGATGAGCGAACAGTGTTCTATCGAACACATGTTCGATCGGATATCAGGGTGTTCGCCATGTTCGAATCGAATCGAACACCACGTGGTAAAGTGCGCCAAAATTCGATTCCCCTCCCACCTTCCCTGGCGCCTTTTTTGCACCAATAACAGCGCAGGGGAGGTGGGACAGGAACTACGACACTGGGGGCATTGAAAAAAATTGGAAAAAGTCATTGGCTGCCGAAATCAGGTGACCTCCATTTTAGACGAATAGTGGATTTCAAATCCGGGTCATATGAGAATGTGAACTTTGTGACTATGAGACAGGGATAGCTGTACAGGCAGGGATAGCTAGGGATAACCTTTATTTAGGGGGGAATGTTATTAAAAATAACTTTTTGGGGCTCTATCGGGTGTGTAATTGTGATTTTTGTGAGATAAACTTTTTCCCATAGGGATGCATTGGCCAGCGCTGATTGGCCGAATTCCGTACTCTGGCCAATCAGTGCTGGCCAATGCATTCTATTAGCTTGATGAAGCAGAGTGTGCACAAGGGTTCAAGCGCACCCTCGGCTCTGATGTAGCAGAGCCGAGGCTGCACAAGGGTTCAAGCGCACCCTCGGCTCTGATGTAGGAGAGCCGAGGGTGCACTTGAACCCTTGTGCACCCTCAGCTCTGCTACATCAGAGCCGAGGGTGCGCTTGAACCCTTGTGCACACTCTGCTTCATCAAGCTAATAGAATGCATTGGCCAGCGCTGATTGGCCAATGTATTCTATTAGCCTGATGAAGTAGAGCTGAATGTGTGTGCTAAGCACACACATTCAGCTCTACTTCATCGGGCTAATAGAATGCATTGGCCAGCGCTGATTGGCCAGAGTACGGAACTCGACCAATCAGCGCTGGCTCTGCTGGAGGAGGCGGAGTCTAAGATCGCTCCACACCAGTCTCCATTCAGGTCCGACCTTAGACTCCGCCTCCTCCGGCAGAGCCAGCGCTGATTGGCCGAAGGCTGGCCAATGCATTCCTATGCGAATGCAGAGACTTAGCAGTGCTGAGTCAGTTTTGCTCAACTACACATCTGATGCACACTCGGCACTGCTACATCAGATGTAGCAATCTGATGTAGCAGAGCCGAGGGTGCACTAGAACCCCTGTGCAAACTCAGTTCACGCTAATAGAATGCATTGGCCAGCGCTGATTGGCCAATGCATTCTATTAGCCCGATGAAGTAGAGCTGAATGTGTGTGCTAAGCACACACATTCAGCACTGCTTCATCAAGCCAATACAATGCATTAGCCAGTGCTGATTGGCCAGAGTACGGAATTCGGCCAATCAGCGCTGGCTCTGCTGGAGGAGGCGGAGTCTAAGGTCGGACCTGAATGGAGACTGGTGTGGAGCGATCTTAGACTCCGCCTCCTCCAGCAGAGCCAGCGCTGATTGGTCGAGTTCCGTACTCTGGCCAATCAGCGCTGGCCAATGCATTCTATTAGCCCGATGAAGTAGAGCTGAATGTGTGTGCTTAGCACACACATTCAGCTCTACTTCATCAGGCTAATAGAATACATTGGCCAATCAGCGCTGGCCAATGCATTCTATTAGCTTGATGAAGCAGAGTGTGCACAAGGGTTCAAGCGCACCCTCGGCTCTGATGTAGCAGTGCCGAGTGTGCATCAGATGTGTAGTTGAGCAAAACTGACTCAGCACTGCTAAGTCTGCATTCGCATAGGAATGCATTGGCCAGCCTTCGGCCAATCAGCGCTGGCTCTGCCGGAGGAGGCGGAGTCTAAGGTCGGACCTGAATGGAGACTGGTGTGGAGCGATCTTAGACTCCGCCTCCTCCAGCAGAGCCAGCGCTGATTGGTCGAGTTCCGTACTCTGGCCAATCAGCACTGGCCAATGCATTTCTATGGGGAAAAGTTAGCTTGCGAAAATCGCAAACTGACAGGGATTTCCATGAAATAAAGTGACTTTTATGCCCCCAGACATGCTTCCCCTGCTGTCCCAGTGTCATTCCAGGGTGTTGGTATCATTTCCTGGGGTGTCATAGTGGACTTGGTGACCCTCCAGACACGAATTTGGGTTTCCCCCTTAACGAGTTTATGTTCCCCATAGACTATAATGGGGTTCGAAACCCATTCGAACACTCGAACAGTGAGCGGCTGTTCGAATCGAATTTCGAACCTCGAACATTTTAGTGTTCGCTCATCTCTACTTACGACCAATCTGTATGTGCCGGCTATTGGAGTGATTCCGCTACTCTCAAGTGGTCTACTTTGTCTGCTCTCTACATGGGTCCCTTAACCCCTTCCCGACATGCGCCATAATAGTACGGCGCGTGTCGGGTCTGTAACTATGGCGACCGCCCGGGAGCCGGGCGGCCGTCATAGCCGCCGGGTGTCTACTGCTTTAAGCAGTAGACAACTGGCTCTAATGCCTCCGATCGGTCCCCGGACCGATCGGAGGCATTAACCCCTCCGGCGCTGCTGTCAAAGGCACCGGAGGCGCCATCTTCCCGGCGGCGCATGGGCGCCGCCATTTTGGCAGGGATCGCCGGCTCCTGGAGCATGCTCCAGGGCCGACCCCCCGTTGCCATGACAGCCGGGAGCCTTGTTAAGGGCTCCCAGCCAGTCTGCAAATTCTCTCTTTTGCAGGCTGGTGTATACAGCCTGCAAAAGAGATGATGATTTTTTGCAATGCATTGCAATGCATTAGCATTGTAATGCATTGCATTAGTGATCAGACCCCCTGGGGTTCAACACCCCTAGGGGGTCTAATAAATGCAAAAAAAAAAATAAAAAAAAAGTAAAAAAAAATATAAAAAAATATAAAAAGTATTAAAAGTTCAAATCACCCCCCTTTCCCTAGAACAAATATAAAAGTAGTTAAAAACTGTGAAACATATACATGTTAGGTATCCCCGCGTCCGAAATCGCCCGCTCTACAAATCTATAAAAATATTTTTCCTGTTCGGTAAATGCCGTAGCAGGAAAAATAGTCAAAAGTGCCAAACCGCCGTTTTTTCACTGTTTTAATTCTGATAAAAATTTGAATATAAAGTGATCAAAGCAATAACATTTCCCGAAAATGGTAGAACTACAAAGTACACCCGACCCCGCAAAAAAATACGCCCTATGCATCCCCGTACACCTATGTATAAAAAAGTTACGGCCGTCGGAATATGGCGACTTTTAGAAAAAAAAAATTTTAACACCGTTTTGGAATTTTTTTTTAGGGGTCAAAATGTAAATAAAACCATATAAATTTGGTATCCCTGGAACCATACCGAAACACAGAATACAGGGGACATGTCATTTTGGCTGCACAGTGAACGCCGTAAAACCAAAGCCCGTAAGAAAGTCGCAGAAATGCATTTTTTCTTCAAATCCACCCCATTCTGAATTTTTTTCCTGCTTCCCAGTACATTATATAGAATAATTAATGGTGGCATCATGAAGAAAAAATTGTCCCGCAAAAATTAAGACCTCATATGACTCTGGGAGCGGAGAAATAAAAAAGTTATGGGGTTTAGAAGGAGGGGAGTCAAAAACGAAAAACGAAAATCAAAAAATGCCATCGGCGGGAAGGGGTTAAAGCATCGCTCCCCACTGCCTTTGAAAAGATTTGGCCATGTGGGCACATCCACTAGGGACCTCATTTCTTCATTCTACCAGCTTCTCACCTCCCAACTGATTGGCTCTCCTGTTAGGCACCGTTATATACTCAAATGGGAGATGGTGGTGGGCAGCTCCATTTTCTTGGCAGAGTGTGGTCTTGTGCTCAAAAATCCTCTCAATGTGTGCCCTTTAAGGAGGCTCGGTACAAACTGTTAAAGCTCTGGTATCACACCCCAGTCCTCCTCTATGATTTGAATCCAGCGATTCCCTTGGGGTTCTGATGCTGGACTGCAGTGGGTACTCTATTTCATATTTATTGGACATGTCCCCTCATCCTAGGCTTCTGGAGGGAGGTCAGGACTTTGACGAATGATCTCTTCTTGCAAGGGGTCCCTCTTGATCCTCTTGTTTACCTACTGAACCTCCCTCCAAGACACCTTGGCAGTAAGGTATCCAGGCTCTTTCTGTATTTGTGTACTGCTGTAAACACCCTCATTGCTACAAACTGGAAGAGTGTGAACCCTCCTACAGGTCCTGAACTTCTGTCTAGAATGAAGGATATGAGGAACCTTGACTCTCTGACTACTAGCCTAAATAACACTCTTGATGGCTTCACATCAATATAGACTCTCTGGGACAAGTACTGTACTTTACGAGGTCTCTGATTTTTGATCTTCCTCTTTTCCCATTTCATCTCCTTTATTTTGTCATCTTTGGTGGTTTTCTCTTCTACATGGAAATCCATAGGAAAAAATCAGAAGAAAAAAATGGGAGATTCACAGGAAAAAAAATGGCACATATGGGATGTTCCAAATGAGGGACTCCATTTTCATGCATACCAAACTCGACTCTACAGTATTACCAATGTGTAAGTTTAGGTATTCTTTCATTCATTCGTTACAGTATTTGCCCACCCCCCGTCCAAATCTACTTCTGATGGCAGCAGCAGTCAATACAATCATAGGATATAGTCAAAGATGCCCATAGATGTTCAGGACTATTCCAATGAAGAACCACAGAGAGGACATTCTGATATAAATTTGGACTGTGCCAAATTTTGGCAAATTATGATACTCCGTTCTGCTAGCCATGTGTACATTTATGAATTTGTTCTTTTACAGCTTTACTAATGTCCTTATTCCTCAGACTGTATATAATGGGGTTGACCAGTGGAGTAAACACAGTATATAGCAGGGAGAGGATCTTAGTGATGGTCGATGACTGTCCTTTAGTTGGGACAATATAAACACTAAATATAGTCCAGTAGAATATGGAGACCACAATGAGGTGGGAGCTACAGGTGGAGAAGGCTTTCTGTCTACTCATATTAGATGGAATCCTTAAGACGGAGACTATAATATTCCCATAACATACCAGGATTATTGTGGTTGGGGTAATAAGTGTTGGAATACTCAGTAAGTACATTTGAAGGCTTACATAGAAGGTATCGGAACAAGCAATGTCTAGTAATGGCATAAGGTCACAGAAAACATGGTCAATGATATTTGGTCCACAAAATGTTAATGTTGATGGTGTGTAGGTGTTAATGACAGCAATTAAAAAACCCAGAGACCAGCAGGTAGCGGCCAATTTCATACAATGGGTCAATTCCATAATAGAAGTATATCGGAGGGGATTACAGATGGCCACATATCTGTCATAGGACATCACTGTGAGGAGAAGACACTCACAGGATTCCGCAACACAGCAGAAATAAAACTGTATCAAACATCCCAGAAAAGTAATGGTCCTCCCATTATTCAATAGCATGTGGAGCAGGTTGGGGACAATGACTGTGGTCACCAGGATGTCACTGATGGAGAGTTGTGAGATGAAGAAGTACATTGGAGTGTGGAGGATCTTACTGGTGGACACCAGGGTGATGATCAGAAGGTTCCCACATATGGTGACACCAAAAACAATGAGGAGACAACAGAACAGAACATATGATAGACCCGGGCTGACTCGAAATCCGAGGAGGAAAAACTCAGTGACCACAGTCAGATTGTTCTCCTACAGAAATATGGATACAATTAAATGAAGTTGTAGCATAGCTCATATCAATTTATAAGAAACTGAATTCAATTAATATTAGAATGAAGAAGTAGAATAGCGGAATTATACACAATTCACCAAGCTCAGATGGTCATGGCCTGGACTTATTATAATTGAGTAGTCAGGAATTGTAAGACTAGAAATATCATTTATATCATGTCTCAGTGGTAAAATGTATTCTCTGCCCTAGACTATCTATTTGTCAAAGGGGTGAATTGACAAAAGATTGTCCAAAACCCCTCCCCTTCCTAAATCCTCTATTGATCCATTACAATATGTAACCTTACCAGACAGAAAGGGTTGAACGTCTCTGCAGAGACACCACATATCAATGGGTTGTCTATGTCATACAAGACAGGACAGAAGCTCCACAATGAGCGATGATCTCTGTAACTGCTCTCCAATATGGCCAAAAAGTGAAAAATTTAAAGGGGTTGTTCAAGATTTGGAGCAATCTCGGGAGTGGCCGTAATGTATATAAATGGAAAAAAAAAAAAAAAAAAAAAAAAAAAAAAGGAATACTCACCTGTCCCAGTTTATCCATTGCCCCATTTCCACCATGAGCCAGGGATTGCAGAATTTTAAGCCATGATGTTTTTGTGACCGCTGAGATCAATCATTGGCCTCCACAGGAACTGGTGACCTCACTAACATATATCTCCTATTCCTTACTAATGACCATTGAGGCTATAAGCAATGACTCATGGGGCACCATGGAAGCTCAGTGGTTAGCACTACAGCCTTGAAGCGCTGGAGTCCTGGTTCAAATCCTGACAAGGACAACATTTGCATTGAGTTTGTATGTTCTTCCCATGTTTGTGTTGATTTCCTCCCACGCTCCAAAGATATACTGATAGGGAAAAAGTACATTGTGAGCCGTATATGGGGGTTCCCAATCTACTTAAAAAAAAAGCCTCATGGCTACCGGTGCTGCTATCCCTGGCACAAAATAGAAGGAAACCAATAGCACCAAAGACAGTCTTTGATACCTGGTTGCCCCTGGGGTTACTCCAATTCTTCAACATCTTTACAGGGGGGATTCATTCTTCTAAATAAGACAACCACATTAGGGATGGGAGAAGATTTGGTACAATATAACCTCTGCTCTGACGATCATGGAGACAAATAACATCAAGGTTATTGATCTTCTGTCAATAAAATAACCTAATACTACATACGAGACCTCATTGTTTTCTCCCATCGTCTTTATCAATTGTTCATCTTGTAGTTCCCGAAAAGATACAACATTGAACTGAAGGACTCCATAAAGCAGTAACTTGAAGCTTCTGGTGCTTAATGCAACATATTAGACATGACACCCTGAATATCCTCTGCACTTTATAATACCATTGTCTGCTTATATGACACAGCGGTCCTTATACGAAGAATAAGAGCTGTCCCAGCACACACTATATCTATACCTGTTGGATACAAGCCTATACCTCTGGTGAAGAGAATGTAAGAGATATACACAGGTAATGGAATAAAGAAGATTAAATACCGAAATAATCCCACAAAATCCAATAAACACCTAAATACAGTCCTGTGAAAAAGTTTGGGCACCCCTATTAATCTTAATCATTTTTAGTTCTAAATATTTTGGTATTTGCAGCAGACATTTCAGTTTGATATATCTAATAACTGATGGACACAGTAATATTTCAGGATTGAAATGAGGTTTATTGTACTAACAGAAAATGTGCAATATGCATTAAACCAAAATTTGACCAGTGCAAAAGTATGGGCACCTCAACAGAAAAGTGACATTAATATTTAGTAGATCCTCCTTTTGCAAAGATAACAGCCTCTAGTCGCTTCCTGTAGCTTTTAATCAGTTCCTGGATCCTGGATAAAGGTATTTTGGACAAACAATTCAAGTTCAGTTAAGTTAGATGGTCGCCGAGCATGGACAGCCCGCTTCAAATCATCCCACAGATGTTCAATGATATTCAGGTCTGGGGACTGGGATGGCCATTCCAGAACATTGTAATTGTTCCTCTGCATGAATGCCTGAGGATTTGGAGCGGTGTTTTGGATCATTGTCTTGCTGAAATCTCCATCCCCGGCGTAACTTCAACTTCGTCACTGATTCTTGAACATTATTCTCAGGAATCTGCTGATACTGAGTGGAATCCATGCGACCCTCAACTTTAACAAGATTCCCGATGCCGGCATTGGCCACACAGCCCCAAAGCATGATGGAACCTCCACCAAATTTTACAGTGGGTAGCATGTGTTTTTCTTGGAATGCTGTTTCTTTTTGGACGCCATGCATAACGCCTTTTTTTATAACCAAACAACTCAATTTTTGTTTCCAAAATGAAGCTGCCTTGTCCAAATGTGCTTTTTCATACCTCAGGCAACTCTATTTGTGGCGTACGTGCAGAAACGGCTTCTTTCTCATCACTCTCCCATACAGCTTCTATTTGTGCAAAGTGCGCTGTATAGTTGACCGATGCACAGTGACACCATCTGCAGCAAGATGATGCTGCAGCTCTTTGGAGGTGTCTGTGGATTGTCCTTGACTGTTCTCACCATTCTTCTTCTCTGCCTTTCTGATATTTTTCTTGGCCTGCCACTTCTGGGCTTAACAAGAACTGTCCCTGTGCTCTTCCATTTCCTTACTATGTTCCTCACAGTGGAAACTGACAGGTTAAATCTCTGAGACAACGTTTTGTATCCTTCCCCTGAACAACTATGTTGAACAATCTTTGTTTTCAGATCATTTGAGAGCGGGCTGTCCATGTTCGGCGACCATCAAACTTAACTGAACTTGAATTGTTTTGTAGAAAGAAATGGTCCAAAATACCTTCATCCAGGATCCAGGAACTGATTAAAAGCTACAGGAAGCGACTAGAGGCTGTTATCTTTGCAAAAGGAGGATGTACTAAATATTAATGTCACTTTTCTGTTGAGGTGCCCATATTTTTGCACTGGTCAAATTTTGGTTTAATGCATATTGCACATTTTCTGTTAGTACAATAAACCTCATTTCAATCCTGAAATATTACTGTGTCCATCAGTTATTAGATATATCAAACTGAAATGGCTGCTGCAAACACCAAAATATTTAGAACTAAAAATGATTAAGATTAATAGGGGTGCCCAAACTTTTTCATAGGACTGTATTTAGTTCTGTTGCAACATAAGAAAGTTCAGAATCAGAAAACTAACAGGAAAAAAGAAACCTCCTCAGAGTCAGCTAGAGGGGCCCTGGGTGTCCGCCAGTGTTACCCTATACTCGTATGACAATGTACTTACATGTTCTGCTCTCATATTTCTACATAAGTCACTTAAAGTGGATAAGAATGAATTTGCCTTCTCTGGAATTATCCTCGATCCCCTTATGAGAATATTCTGGAAGGCTCATGAATACAATGTCACACACATATGATACAGCTTATTCTGCATGTGATACATAGTAACAGAGTGGACGGACATTACATATACCTGTAATATGGATGATAATAAACCTAGCTGTATATATACACAATATACAGTCACAGTGCAGACAAGGGGCCACGTCATTGTCTCCTGAGTGTCTGATGATCAGGTCCATTGGGGAACATAGAAATATAAATGTTGACAATTATTGGTTTGTCCCTCGGTACTTGGTATTATGAAAAATAATCTGTATTGGGGCTAGAAGAATAAAAGTGTAATAAATCGTAACAACACAGGATTATATGAGGGGGGGGGGGGGTTCTATTTGTTTTATTTGTAGATGGATCTATTATACTATATTGTAGGGCTCAACCATCAAGAAACAACTGGCTCCAACCCAACCCCTATGTATAACTGATATCAGGATCTGTGGGGTGACTTGTACCCACTACAGGGCCTAATTCTACATCAAACCCTGTGAGGTCTCCAGGACTATGTGAAGTGGGTGTCCGGCTAATGCCCAAGATTGGAAAAACTGATCATTGAGTATTAAACCCATTATATGCGACTGTCATAGTGACCATGGCCTTAAATCGCTGCAGAGGGAGAGGACGTCCTTTCTTAGACAGCAGTACCCCTCCAAATGTGACAACAGGGAGCCAATGCTGCTACATGAACAGTCGGGGGGGGGGGGGGGGGTGGACATTAGTGAAGTTTCCCTGTGCTGCCTTTAGTACCTACTGATCGCCAATAGCATAGCATGTAGTAACACAGATACAATACATGTTACTATATGGATACTGCCACGTCCAAGATGACCTGAGCAATGCAATTTTATGTTATTTTTACTTCCAGAATTGGATTTCATGATCTATAATGTTCCCCAAAATGCACGATTGAGGTCTTACTGTCCAAAAACAAAGAAACAAAAAAGCCTCCACACAAATCCATTGACAGAACAATGATAATGGTTTGAGTCTTGAAAAGTTGAGATAAAAAAAAAAAACATTGTAAGAAAATTTTTATTTTCTATTTTCAAGTAGTAATAAAGACAATGCAAATGTGGTACAGATGTAATTGTATCAATCCACAGAATACATGTAAGAGATTATCTGAGTGAACAGGGCACAATTTATAGCAGAAAAAGACAATGGTAGAATTTTTGTATTTTGCTATTCCCTTCAATAAAAGCTATGTACTCTTAAAATGGTGCCATTAAATGCTCCAACTTGCTCAATAATAAAATAGCTCTTAAAAGATTACCTTGACAGAAAAATCCTAAAATCCTGGTTTATGATCTCAAGTGGCTCCAGAAGACTAAGTGGATGCAGGATCTTGTGCTTTAACCCCTTCCCGCCGATGGCATTTTTTGATTTTCATTTTTCGTTTTTGACTCCCCTCCTTCTAAACCCCATAACTTTTTTATTTCTCCGCTCCCAGAGCCATATGAGGTCTTAATTTTTGCGGGACAAATTTTTCTTCATGATGCCACCATTAATTATTCTATATAATGTACTGGGAAGCAGGAAAAAATGGGATTTGAAGAAAAAATGCATTTCTGCAACTTTCTTACAGGCTTTGGTTTTACGGCGTTCACTGTGCAGCCAAAATGGCATGTCCCCTGTATTCTGTGTTTCGGTACGGTTCCAGGGATACCAAATTTATATGGTTTTATTTACCTTTTGACCCCTTAATAACAAATCCAAAACTGTGTTACATTTTTTTTTTTTCTAAAAGTCGCCATATTCCGACGGCCGTAACTTTTTTATACATAGGTGTACGGGGATGCATAGGGCGTCTTTTTTTGCGGGGCCGGGTGTACTTTTTAGTTCTACCATTTTCGGGAAATGTTATTGCTTTGATCACTTTTTATTCAAATTTTTATCAGAATCAAAACAGTGAAAAAACGGCGGTTTGGCCATTTGACCATTTTTCCCGCTACGGCGTTTACTGTACAGGAAAAATATTTTGGACACAGGGATATCTAACATGTATGTGTTTCACAGTATTTAAATACTTTTATATGTGTTCTAGGGAAAGGGGGGTGATTTGAATTTTTAATACTTTTTATATTTTTTTTTTTACTTTTGTAATTTTTATTTTTTTTGCATTTATTAGACCCCCTAGGGGTGTTGAACCCCAGGGGGTCTGATCAATAATGCAATGCATTACAATGCTAATGCATTGCAAAAAATCATAATTTCTTTTGCAGGCTGCTCTATCTAAGAAAGAGATTGCAGACAAGCCTGGGAGCCTTGTAAAGGCTTCCGGCTGTCATGGCAATGTGACGTCGGCCCTGGAGCTTGCTCCAAGCGCTGGCAATCACCGGCAAAATGGCGGCGCCTATGCGCCGCCGGGAAAATGGCGCCTCTGGCGCCTTTCACCGTGGCGCCGGAGGGGTTAATGCCTCCAATCGGTCCCAGGACCTATCAGAGTGATTAATGCTGGTTGTCTACTGCTTAAACCAGTAGATACCCAGCGGATATGGCGGCCGCCCGGCTCCCGTTACACACCCAGCATGCGCTGTACTATTGCGGCGGATGTCGGAATGCCCGCCGGGGGCCACAAACTATCGTGCTGAGTGCCGCAGTTGGCCTGCGGGCCGCGAGTTTGAGACCCCTGGTCTATTGCTTTGGTTGTTGTTTATCTTTACTTTCTATAGAAGGTTAAACAAAAAAAAAAAAAAAAACAACTGTTCTCCGCTTTTGATTGTAGACTGAGTGTTTTTAGTCACAGGGGTAACTATAGTGTATGTGTTTCACTTTGTTTTTTTTATTGTTTATATGTGTTCTCAGGAAAAGGGGATAATTGGAATTTTTATTTCTTTTTAACTTTTTTGTTTACTTATTTATTTTTTTACTGTAATTTTTAGACCCCCTCAGGGGTCTTGAACCCTCCAGGTGTCTGGACACTAATACAATACTAATAATTACAATGTTAATACTTGAAATGCATTGTAAAGTTGTGGTACCTCTATTACAGGGCGCATAGAACAGCCTATAGTAGTATGAATATAGAGGCTAAGCTGGGAGTATTCAATAAGCTCCCGGCTATTAAGGCAATAGAGCAAGATCAGGGGCTGTCATTGCACCCCAAAATGGCACTTAGGTCAGCATAACCCCCTGAAAGTTCTCAATGTCAAATGTGACGTACATTGGTCAAACCCCAAGCAGGAGACCTTCAGTTTAGCCCACCTAGACTTTGAAAAAATCTTGGAAATATGGAAATCACCTGATCAATAAATATATTAATGATATGCAAATGATAAAAATGGAAACAAAATCCTTGAAACATCTCAATGTATTCAGTGTTGAGTATGAGCTCCAAGCACAGAAATACAAGCAAATGCTGTCAATGAGGTTAGGAACGGTGGCATAAGGAGTTTTATGCAACACGGAACGCACTTGGGCATGAAAATCTACAAGCATAGCGGCTTCCGCTCCAATTGCCAACCAATTTTGTACCAAATATGCTAGATAAGATATCTTGCAGGTCATAACATATTTAGGACATGCAGGTTACTCACATGTGAATGACCATTGTCCTATAGAAAGATAACTCCAGGGATACTTTGGAGGAATGTCCCTACTACTGGTCCTACAACCAAATCTAAGACACAACTGTTAGTGCACTGAAATAAAATCTCAAAGGTTTTTGCTACTGTACGCTAGACCACCCCATACCATAGTCCTGGAAGAAGGATTGGTGTGAGGTTTCCTTGTGAAGACTTTACCCCCTCCACATGGTCTGTAGACCAATCAATGTATTCAAGACAAATATTGGACTCATTGATGAAGCAGATCTCCATACCAGCCTCCATTGTCCTCTAGCTGTGCCCCATGATAGTCTTTGAGAGCAGTTGTGTAAGGTCAATGGAAGACCTGTAGCTGAACGTCTGGAGCAGGCCAAATGTCAGCACACACCTTCTGAGTCCACACTTTTTGCTGACCTAGGTATGCGACAACTTCATTTGTAGTACATAAGAGATCACTATGCACCAGACGACCCATCTATACAGAGGTCACCTCCTCACATTTCCTGCTGTCATTGCAGTATCTCAATGTTCTCGCAACCACTGGGACACACAATATGTTGAGCAGTGCTTGGTTTAGCCATCTGCTGGGCTGATAAGTCAAAGGTTTCTAAGTACAAGGTTCTGTCATTCCTAGTGTGTGACAAGTGGCAATAACTGACTCGTCGGTGATCAGGAGACATCACACAATTATCTCACACCACAATCTGATTTTTGAGATTTTATGGGGCTAAAAATCTTTCAATACGGCTTTTATGCCCCTCCCACATGTCACAGATTGGGGCTTGAGCATTTGATCATTTGCAGATCTTTGACTACTTCCTCGATTTGCACAACCTTGCAGCTTGACTTTCTTAGTGTTGCACTTTCAATGTTGAGGAGTGTATATGTCTTGGAAGCAAGTGTAAGTGATATTCCACATAGGCAAGGACAGTGTTGTGTGTATCAGATACTGTATATCATATGTTCTTGACATTTTCGGTGCAAGAATAAGTTTGATTTATTTATTTTTTTCAGTAACTAAATGGTATGGGATGAAATTGAAATACTGACCAAGGAAAAATTGAGACATACAAAAAAATAAAGATACAAAAGTAATTTATTAAATATCAATATATATATATATATATATATATATATATATATATATATATATATATATATATAAAAAAAACATACATGACACAGGGAAAACACACAAAGGAAGTTTCACCACATTCAGTCGCGGCTACCCGTTTTTTGGACTGGAAACTGTTTCAACTTCAATATCCAAATTTTTTTTGTTTTTTTTTCTGTAAAATAGTAATGATTAGAGATGAGCGAACAGTGTTCTATCGAACACATGTTCGATCGGATATCAGGGTGTTCGCCATGTTCGAATCGAATCGAACACCACGTGGTAAAGTGCGCCAAAATTCGATTCCCCTCCCACCTTCCCTGGCGCCTTTTTTGCACCAATAACAGCGCAGGGGAGGTGGGACAGGAACTACGACACCGGGGGCATTGAAAAAAATTGGAAAAAGTCATTGGCTGCCGAAATCAGGTGACCTCCATTTTAGACGAATAGTGGATTTCAAATCCGGGTCATATGAGAATGTGAACTTTGTGACTATGAGACAGGGATAGCTGTACAGGCAGGGATAGCTAGGGATAACCTTTATTTAGGGGGGAATGTTATTCAAAATAACTTTTTGGGGCTCTATCGGGTGTGTAATTGTGATTTTTGTGAGATAAACTTTTTCCCATAGGGATGCATTGGCCAGCGCTGATTGGCCGAATTCCGTACTCTGGCCAATCAGCGCTGGCCAATGCATTCTATTAGCTTGATGAAGCAGAGTGTGCACAAGGGTTCAAGCGCACCCTCGGCTCTGATGTAGCAGAGCCGAGGCTGCACAAGGGTTCAAGCGCACCCTCGGCTCTGATGTAGGAGAGCCGAGGGTGCACTTGAACCCTTGTGCACCCTCAGCTCTGCTACATCAGAGCCGAGGGTGCGCTTGAACCCTTGTGCACACTCTGCTTCATCAAGCTAATAGAATGCATTGGCCAGCGCTGATTGGCCAATGTATTCTATTAGCCTGATGAAGTAGAGCTGAATGTGTGTGCTAAGCACACACATTCAGCTCTACTTCATCGGGCTAATAGAATGCATTGGCCAATCAGCGCTGGCCAATGCATTCTATTAGCGTGAACTGAGTTTGCACAGGGGTTCTAGTGCACCCTCGGCTCTGCTACATCAGATTGCTACATCTGATGTAGCAGTGCCGAGTGTGCATCAGATGTGTAGTTGAGCAAAACTGACTCAGCACTGCTAAGTCTGCATTCGCATAGGAATGCATTGGCCAGCCTTCGGCCAATCAGCGCTGGCTCTGCCGGAGGAGGCGGAGTCTAAGGTCGGACCTGAATGGAGACTGGTGTGGAGCGATCTTAGACTCCGCCTCCTCCAGCAGAGCCAGCGCTGATTGGCCGAATTCCGTACTCTGGCCAATCAGCACTGGCTAATGCATTGTATTGGCGTGATGAAGCAGTGCTGAATGTGTGTGCTTAGCACACACATTCAGCTCTACTTCATCGGGCTAATAGAATGCATTGGCCAGCGCTGATTGGCCGAATTCCGTACTCTGGCCAATCAGCACTGGCTAATGCATTGTATTGGCGTGATGAAGCAGTGCTGAATGAGTGTGCTTAGCACACACATTCAGCTCTACTTCATCGGGCTAATAGAATGCATTGGCCAATCAGCGCTGGCCAATGCATTCTATTAGCGTGAACTGAGTTTGCACAGGGGTTCTAGTGCACCCTCGGCTCTGCTACATCAGATTGCTACATCTGATGTAGCAGTGCCGAGTGTGCATCAGATGTGTAGTTGAGCAAAACTGACTCAGCACTGCTAAGTCTGCATTCGCATAGGAATGCATTGGCCAGCCTTCGGCCAATCAGCGCTGGCTCTGCCGGAGGAGGCGGAGTCTAAGGTCGGACCTGAATGGAGACTGGTGTGGAGCTATCTTAGACTCCGCCTCCTCCAGCAGAGCCAGCGCTGATTGGTCGAGTTCCGTACTCTGGCCAATCAGCACTGGCCAATGCATTTCTATGGGGAAAAGTTAGCTTGCGAAAATCGCAAACTGACAGGGATTTCCATGAAATAAAGTGACTTTTATGCCCCCAGACATGCTTCCCCTGCTGTCCCAGTGTCATTCCAGGGTGTTGGTATCATTTCCTGGGGTGTCATAGTGGACTTGGTGACCCTCCAGACACGAATTTGGGTTTCCCCCTTAACGAGTTTATGTTCCCCATAGACTATAATGGGGTTCGAAACCCATTCGAACACTCGAACAGTGAGCGGCTGTTCGAATCGAATTTCGAACCTCGAACATTTTAGTGTTCGCTCATCTCTAGTAATGATTAGAGATGAGCGAACACTAAAATGTCCGAGGTTCGAAATCCAATTCGAACAGCCTCACACTGTTCGACTGTTCAAACGGATTTCGAACGCCATTATAATCTATGGGGGGAAATGCTCGTTTCACGGGGTAGGCAAAATTCGATAAAATTATACTTACCAAGTCCACGAGTGATGGTCAGGCTGGATTCCCCTTGAAGTCTTCTCCCGGCGCACCGCCCCCGCGGGGTCTTCCAGCCGGAATTCACTGGGCCTAGGCAGAGCCGACTGTGCATACGCGGTCGGCTCTGCCCGGCCCGACGCCTGAGCAGAGCCGACTGCGCATGCGAGGGCATGCCTGTGCATGCGCAGTCGGCTCTGCCTAGGCCGGATGCCTAGGCAGAGTGAATTCCAGCCGGAAGACGCCACGGGGACGCTGCACGGAGAAGACTTCTAAAGGTAAGAGAAGAACCAGCGTTGATTGGCAGAAAGTATAGCATTCTGCCAATCAATGCTGATTCTGCATCGAACCTTAAACTTTGAACAGCTAGTAGTGTTTGATCGAGTACGAGTATCTCGAATACCGTAGAATTTGATCGAACACTACTCGCTCATCTCTAGTAATGATAATAAATCAATAGGCAACTCCAGTCCTATGGAAAACCATTAGAAAAATATGATATACAAAATGACTGTGCTAAATAAGGGGTTCCATTTTGACACATTATGAAATTGAGCTCTTCTAGCCACGTGTGATTTTATGGATTTGTTCTTTTACAGCTTTACTAATGTCCTTATTCCTCAGACTGTATATAATGGGGTTGATCAGTGGAGTAAACACAGTATATAGCAGGGAGAGGGACTTAGTGATGGTCGATGATTGTCCTTTAGTTGGGACGACATAAACACTGAATATAGTCCCATAGAATATGGAGACCACAATGAGGTGGGAGCTACAGGTGGAGAAGGCTTTCTGACTACTCATGTTGGATGGGATCTTTAAGATGGAGACTATAATATTCCCATAACATACCAGGATTATTATGGTCGGGGTGATAAGTGCCAGAATACTCAGCAAGTAGCTTTGTAGTTGAACAATGAAGATATCAGAACAGGAGATCTCCAGTAATGGCATAATGTCACAGAAAACATGGTCAATGATATTTGGTCCACAAAATGATAACGTTGATGGTGTGTAGGTGCCAATGATCGCAGAAAAATAGCTCAGAGACCAGCAGGTGGCGGCCAACTTTATACAATAGACCTTAGTCATTATCAGGGTGTAACGGAGGGGATTACAGATGGCCACATATCTGTCATAGGACATCACTGTCAGGAGGAAACACTCACAGATTTCCGCAAGACAGCAAAAATAAAACTGAGTCAAACATCCCAGAAAAGTAATAGATCTTCCATTGTTTAATAGCATGTGGAGGAGGTTGGGGACAATATCTGTGGTCACTAAGATATCACTGATGGAGAGTTGTGAGATGAAGAAGTACATTGGGGTGTGGAGGATCTTACTGGTGGACACCAGGGTGATGATCAGGAGGTTCCCACATATTGTGACACCAAAAACAATGAGAAGAGAAAAGAACAGAACATATGATAAACCCGGGCTGACTTGAAATCCGAGGAGGAAAAACTCAGTGACCACAGTCAGATTGTTCTCCTACAAATATGGATACAATTTAGCAAAGTTAATTATTTTTATCATTAGATTGAAGAAATAAAATGGTGGAATTATAGACAATTCACTAAGCTCAGATAGTCATGGCTTTATTATAACTAATTGTGATTTGTAGGACTAGATAGATCAAGGCTCAGGGGTAAAATGTATTCTTTGGCAATCTATTTGGTATTTCCTTTCTAAAAACTTATCGATCCATTGTAATCTGTAATCTTACCTTGCAGAGAGGGTTGAATTTTAATGCAGGGACACCACAGAGACAATAGATATCAATGGCTTGTCTACATCATACAGGACAAGACAGAAGCTCCAAAATGTTCAATGATTTCTGTAATTCCCTTTGCAATGAGGAATTTAAAGGGGATGTCCAGGATTTGGAGCGATCTCGGGGGCGGCGTGGCTGGATATTAAAGAATATAAGGCATTCTCCCCTGTCCTGGCTTCTCTGTTGTCCTATTTCCATTATGTGCCAGGGATTGTTGCGCCATAAGCCATGATGCTTTTATGACAACAGAATCATTGGCCTATGCTGTTGTAGGTAAGGAAGGGGTGACATCACTAACATGCCTCTTCTGTACCTTACCAAGGACTGTTGCGGCCACTGATGGGTCTCAGCAATCATGAAAGCCTCATGGTTACCTGTGCTGTAATAAGATAAGATAATAAGATAAGATAATCCTTTAATAGTCCCACCTTGGGGAAATTTCAGATCCCTGGCACACAATGGAATGGGGACCAATAATGCAAAGGACAATCTTTTACACCTGGGTATGTCTGAGGTTGCTCCAAATCTAGTGATCTGGTGTCGATGAAACATCCTAATACTACAGACTAGACCACGTTAGCTTTCTCCCATTGTCTTTGTCATCCAGTCATCTTGTAGTCCCTGAAAAGCTATAACGTTGCTGCTTAAAGCAGTAAATTGAAGCATCTGGTGCTTAATACATATTATTAAACATGGGAGCCCGAATATCCTGTGTCCTTTATAATACCATTGTCTGCTTATATGACACAGCGGTCCTTATACAAAGAATAAGCACTGCCCCAGCATACACTATATCTATACCTGTTGGATACAAGCCTATACCTCTGGTAAAGAGAATGTAAGAGATATACACAGGTAATGGAATAAAGAAGATTAAATACAGAAATAATCCCACACAATCCAATAAGCACATCAATATTTAGTTCTGTTGCAACATAAGAAAGGTCAGAATCAGAAAATTAACAGAAAAAAAGAAACATCCTCAGAGTCAGCTAGAGGGGCCCTGGGTGTCCGCCAGTGTTAGGGGGAGTTCACACGGAGTTACGTGCCGCGAGATTTGGCATGTAGACGCCGCGGGACCCTTTGCGTGCCGTACACACTCCCATTGAGTTCAATGGGAGCGGGGATCGTATGCGCCGCGCTATTTTGAGGCCGTGCATTTATTCACGGCCGCAAACTAGCGCGGTACATACGATCCCCGCTCCCATTGAAATGAATGGGAGCGTGTACGGCATGCAAAGGGTCACGCGGCGTACACGTGCCAAATCTCGCGGGACGTAACTCCATGTGAACCCGGCCTTACCCTATACTCGTATGACAATGTACTTACATGTTCTGCTCTCATATTCCTAGATAAGTCACTCAATGTGAATATAGATGAATTTGCCTTCTCTGGAATTATCCTTGTTCCCCTTATGAGAATATTCCAGAAGGCTCATGAATACAATGTCACACACATATGATACAGCTTTTTCTGCATGTGATACATAGTAACAGAGTGGACGGACATTACATATACCTGTAATATGGATGATAATAAACCTAGCTGTATATATACACAATATACAGTCACAGTGGAGACAAGGGGCCACGTCATTGTCTCCTGAGTGTCTGCTGATCAGGTCCATTGGGGAGCATAGAAATAGAAATTTTGACAATTATTGGTTTGTCCCTCCAGATAATGAACAATAAACTGTAATGTAAGAATAATATTGTAATAAATCATAACACAGGATTATACGGGGGTCTATTTGTTGGATTTGTATCAGGATCTATTATACTATATTGTAGGGCTACTGCCAACCCAACCCCTCTGTATGACTGATAACAGGATCTGTGGGGTGACTTGTACCCCCTAATTCTACATCAAACCCTGTGAGGTCTCCAGGACTATGTGAAGTGGATGTCCAGTTAATGACTGAGATTGGAAAAACTGATCATTGAGCATTTAAATCAATCAAAATTAAATCAATTTTCATTAAAAGAAATAGTAAGGGACCACACGGTGGCTCAGTGGTTAGCACTGTAGCCTTGCAGCACTGGGTCCTGGTGTTCAAATCCCGTCAAGGGCAAAAAACCATCTGCAAGGAGTTTGTATGTTCTCCCCGTGTTTGCATGGATTTCCATCCCATATTCCAAAGACATACTGATAGGGAAAATAAATAAAAGAAATAGTTATGTACAATGTTTTGAGTCTTGAAAAGTTGACATAACAAAAAAACATTCTAAGAAGAGGATTTTTATTTTCATATAAGTAGTATAAAAAGACAAGCCAAATGTGGTATAGATGTAATTGTATCAATCCAAAGAATATATGTAACAGATTATCTGAGTGAACAGGGCACAATTTATAGCAGAAAAAGTCAATGGTAGAATTTTTGTATTTTGCTATGTACCCTCAAAATGGCGCCATTAAATACTCCAACTTGCTCAAAAATCTCAAAAATATCTCTTAGAAGATTACCTTGACAGAAAAATTCTAAACAGTTATGGGTTGTGGAATAAAAAGATGTAAAAACTCAACACTCGGCTTGATCATTCCGGCCCAGAACAGACCAGACCCAAAGAGGTTAAAAGAAAACTGTGTTGCTCGGCCAACTGGAATATGAACTGAAGTGGCTCCAGAAGACTAAGGGGGTGCAGGATCTTGTGCTTTAAGGTTCTTTGCTTAGGTTAAGATGAAAATAGCTCATTCTGTATGTGTGATGTGCAGTGGCGTAACTAGGAATGGCACTTCCCAAAGACCCCGACCGATCCCATCCACTGCCCCCGTATTCCTGCACACACTATTATGCCATATAGTGGCCCCTGCATATAGTATTATTTCTCCTAGTGGCCCCTGCAAACAGTATTATGTCCCATTGTGGACAAACATGAACAAATATTATACTCTGAAATATTTTAAAGAGACCCAAGGAAGGATATAAACATAAAAATACACTCTTACCTGTCCCTGGCTCCGACACACTGTTGTCAGCCATCTTCAATGACGTACTGGACGTCATTCAAGCGGGGCCTGCATCGCGATGCATAAAGATGCAGGCCCCGGCCCATGTGACATCAGGGATGTCACACAAGTAGGCCCGAGGCCTGCCTGGAGCCAGG
The DNA here is from genome assembly GCF_031893055.1 of Leptodactylus fuscus. Classification (NCBI taxonomy): domain Eukaryota; kingdom Metazoa; phylum Chordata; class Amphibia; order Anura; family Leptodactylidae; genus Leptodactylus; species Leptodactylus fuscus. Next base: position 6,579,532 of record NC_134269.1, read on the forward strand.
AGAGGTAAGTAACTGTTTTTTTTTTTTTTTAATTCAAGTAAACTTTATTGAACGGTTTTTACATTTTACAGAGAATTATAGCACAAGTCTCTCTTAACAATATCAGCAATCAACAGGCAAAAAGAATATACAAACGGCAAACAATTGCAAAGGTGAACACTAATCAGGCTAAAATAGATTCATCTGATAAGCAGATATGGTTGTAGGTCGAAATCCAGAGTAAATAAGGGGTAGAGAAAGGATAAATTAAAAAGGGGAGGTAAAATCTCGCAATCTCTAGTGGTTGCAAGATATGGGACGTGAGATAGAGGAGAATGCTCAATTATCACGTTCTCCCTCTCTCTCCCCCTCCCTGAGTCCAATGGCGGGGTGGGGTTAGAGGAGTGGGGGTGAGAGGGGAGGGGGTCGTTGAGGGGTAGGCACAAAAGGGGGTATGACAAGGGGACGGGGGAACGAGTGATAAAGGAGATGAGGGGAAGGGTAAGTCAGTAAGGGGGGGGAGAGTGTGATTGAGGTTAGCGTATGTGAAGACATGGGGAGGAAAAGAACAGACTTAGGGATATCAAGTAAGGAGTATCTAGTAAGGAAAGAGTAGCGGGGAATAAGGAGTTGAGGAATGTCTCGAGAACAAAAGTAACTGTTTTTTATGTTCCTTCACCTCCCCTGGTCCTCCAATCATTATACTCAGGGGTCTGCAAAGACCCCTAAGTGTAATAATGGTGTTTTTTAGGGGCCTGTAGCCTCACTTACCGATCCTGTTTCTTGCTCACAGCCGTTTCTACAGAAGGATAAGCGCAGGCAGCCATGGGCAGGAGCCAGGATCGGTAAGTAAATAGGGCCCGTTACCTACTTAAAGTTACTCCAGCAGGTAACAGCGTGTTAAAAAATACTAGGGGTGTAACACCGCTGCTACCCTGGTAGTTACGCCCCTCGTGATGTGATACATAGTAACAGAATGGATCAACATTACATATACATGTAATATGGATTATAATAAAACTAGCTGTATATCTACGTAAGGAAAGGAAAAATGGTAAGAATTAATGTGATATTAGATAAAACTCAACTTTTATTGACTAATATTAAAAATAAACCTCATATATGAGATATATAAAATACATAAACATTAGTCACACATGCCTATAAATTCCTATTCCCAATAAGATAAATTGAATGGGGAAAAATAGTAAAATATAGGAATTAAGCTGTCACTAAAACCTGAAGAGAGAGTGTGTACCACTTGATACAGTATACTACTGTGGCTACACCTTGTTAAGACCATATACCTAGAGTATATACTCAACACACAGTCAGAGTGGAGACAAGGGGCCAGGTCATTGTCTTCTATTCAGGTCCATTGAGGAATATAAGTAATAGAAATCTTAGCAATTAGTGGGATAACATTAACCCACAAATGGGCCTTATTCTAATACCAATGGCTTTTGGGTACTGAGACGGCTGCAGGCTGGTGTTATTAGGCTAGGAAAGCCCTAAAACCAAGGAAACTTCTGATACTTAGTAGATGGTTGGAAACTGGACTGTACTGGGGTTTTCCTGGTACTCCTGATGGCAGTGGATCCTGGGCTAATAATGAGAAGTAGATTTCACCTATTTAATGGTACTAACACTAAGCCCCATGTGAGGGCTTCATTTTTGTAGAAAAAAAATGTACTTCATAATGGTAACATTTAATATTCTGTTCAATGTCCTGGGAATCGGGAAATAAAATTCAGAATGGGATGATATTGCAAAAAAACTGAGTTTGTGTGATTTTCTTATGGGTTTTATTTTTATGACATGCGCTTTGCAACTAAATTCACATAACAACTGTATTCTATGAGTCAGTAACATTTCAGAGATACCAAATGTATATAGTTTTTTTTTTCTGTGTTTAACCAATTTGTTTTCTATGAGAGAAGAGGGATACAGACAGAAGGTGAGGGGGAGAGACTGCATAGATGAGGATGTGGGGATAACGTCACTCTTTAGGGAGAGACCACCTTCTCAGGTATGTAGAGGGCAGCAAACAGAGGCACTGTCTCCCTGTTTACATCTTGGGAGACAGATTTGCATATTCTTCCCATGTTCCTTTGCAGTGGAGCAACTATGGCTATAAGTCTCCACACACCTGAGAAGGTGGTCTCTCCCTAAGGAGTGACGTTATCCCCACAATCTGGTCTCACAGCCTCTCACTTAAACCAAATCAATTCTCTCTAGGCTGCGTTGATGACATCCAAAGAGACAGAAACGGTGCCGTCCGTAGCTGAGAAACTGATTTGGTTATAACCTCGCATCGTGCAGCAAAGGCTTCTGGGAAGTCGGGCATGTTGTTCAGGGTTGCTTGCTATAGAGGGCAGCATAACAGAGGCACTGTCTCCCTGTTTACATCTTGGGAGACAGATTTGCATATTCTTTAGATGAGGATGTGGTGATAGTAGTTTTATTGGGGGTTGTAGACCTTCCTGAATAGAGGAGTCTTTGTAGTTTCAGGGGTAAGGAACAAGCGGATTTGATGTTCTACATTTAGAAGTCTTCTCCAGGCCACCATTCCATAGATATATAAGCAAAAATGGGGGTACGGGAAAGGGAAGATCCGCCCACTTACTCTATTTGAATGATGAGAATTTTCTCCTGTGCTGTGCTCAGAAACAATCACGGATGCCCAGTATCAAAAACCTCCAACGGTGAGAGTAGTAGCGCATGTACTACGACTAAGAGGATCATACATCCTCGAAACGCCTGGCTACGACTAAGAGGATCATACATCCTCGAAACGCATCAGTGAACAACTCCTGATATGATATGATTCATGTTAATAGAAGGTCATGATGATGTATGGTTTTAACCATTGAAAATAAAAGCTAAGTTTTAAGAAAAACGTCATGTTGGTGCCGGATACCGTTTGTACATATTCCATAGATATCCCAATTTTCTTCGGTATATAAATTAGTTTTCTCGCAGCACTGGGGGCGTCCGCAATGCTGCGAGGAAACTCTCCTGCGCCGGCCTCTGTCTTCTTCTGGCGTTTGCTAAATAATGGACTCCATTTTGACATATTATGAAATTCCCCTCTCCTTGCCATGTGTGCTTTTATGGATTCTTTCATTTACAGCTTTAATAATATCTTTATTCCTCAGACTGTATATAATGGGGTTGACCAGTGGAGTAAACACAGTATATAGCAGGGACAGGATCTTAGTGATGGTCGATGACTGTCCTTTATTTGGGACAATATAAACACTGAATATAGTCCCGTAGAATATGGAGACCACAATGAGGTGGGAGCTACAGGTGGAGAAGGCTTTCTGTCTACTCATGTTAGAAGACATTCTCAAGATGGAGACTATAATATTCCCATAACATACAAGGATTATTATGGTCGGGGTGATAAGGACTGGAATACTCAGTAAGTACATTTGTAGGTTTACGTAGAAGGTATTGGAACAGGCGAGCTCTATTAATGGAATAAGGTCACAGAAAACATGGTCAATGATATTTGGTCCACAAAATGTTAACGTTGATGACGAGACAATGTCAATGAAAGCAAAGAAAAGACCCAGGGACCAGCAGGTGGTGGACAATTTCATGCAATGATTCAATTCCATAATAGAGGTATATCGGAGGGGATTACAGATGGCCACATATCTATCATAGGACATCAGTGTAAGGAGAAGACACTCACAGATTTCTGCAAGAGAGCAGAAATAAAATTGAATCAAACATCCCAGAAAAGTAAAGATCCTCCCATTATTCAATAGCATGTGGAGCAGGTTGGGGACAATGACTGTGGTCACCAGGATATCACTGATGGCGAGTTGTGAGATGAAGAAGTACATTGGAGTGAGGAGGTTCTTGCTGGTGGACACCAGGGTGATGATCAGGAGGTTCCCACATATGGTGACACCAAAAACAATGAAGAGAAAACAGAACAGAACATATGACCAACCTGGGCTGACTCGAAATCCGAGGAGGAGAAACTCAGTGACCACAGTCAGATTGTTCTCCTACAGAAATATGGATACAATTAAATGAAGTTGTAGCAAAGCTCATATCAATTTATAAGAAACTGAATTCAATTAATATTAGATTGAAGAAGTAGAATAGCGGAATTATACACAATTCACCAAGCTCAGAGGGTCATGGCCTGGGCTTATAATTAGTATAAGTATTCGAGAATTGTAAGATTCTCTGCCCTAGATAATCTATTTGTTAGAGGGGTGCATTGACAAAAGATTGTCCAAAACCCCTCCCCTTCCTAAATCCTCTATTGATCCATTACAATATGTAACCTTACCGGACAGAAAGGGTTGAACGTCTCTGCAGGGACCTCACGGAGACACCACATATTAATGGGTTGTCTACGTCATACAAGACAAGACTGATGGTCCAACATGAGCGATGATCTCTGTAACTGCTCTTCAATCTGGCCAAAAAGTGAAAAACTTAAAGGAGTTGTTCAAGGTTTGGAGCAATCTTGGGAGTGGCCATAGTGGATGTAAATGAAAAAAAAAAAAAGGCATACACAACTGACCCTGTTCCTCCATTGTCCCATTTCCATCATGTGCCAGGGATTACAAAATTGTAAGCCATGATGGTTTTGTGACCTCTGATCATTGGCCTCCACAGTTTCTGGTAAGGAATTGGAGATATCAATTACATTCATCTCCTATCACTTACTAGCGACCATTGAGGCCACTGATTGGTCTAAGCAGTCATGAAAGCCTCATGGCTACCGAGTCTCATGGTTACCGGTGCTGCAATCCCTGACACACAATGCAAGGGAACCAGTAGCACCAAAAACAGTCTTTTATACCTGGTTGCCCCCGAGGTTGCTCCAAATCTTCAACATTTTTAAACAGGGGATCCAGTCTACTAATTACTTAATAGGGCATCATCAAAAGAGTCTCCTAAATAAGTCAACCTCATCAGGGATGAGAGAGGATTTGGTACATTATAAACTCGGCTCTGAGGATCATGGAGACAAATAACATCAGGGTTAGTGATCTGGGGTCAATAAAACATCCTAATACTACACACAAGACCACATTGTTTTCTCCCATCATCTTTATCAATCGTTCATCTTGTAGTTCCCGAAAAGATACAACGTTGAACTGAAGGACTCCATAAAGCAGTAACTTGAAGCTTCTGGTACTTAATGCAACATATTAGATGTGACACCGAATACCCTGTGCCCTGCTTATATGACACATTGGTCCTTATACGAAGAATAAGCTGCCCCAGCACACGCTATATCTGTAAGGGAATTGCTAAGACAGCAATTCCCAGAACTGTTAAACCCTGGGAGGGGGCACAAGAGACAGTGAGCCCTAAGCTGAAGCCCCCCGCTTTCCCTTCCTATTGCCAGGCCCTATCCTAGGTAATAGGCGACAACCACGAGGACAATCCCTCCCTGAATACGTGAAACACAAAACGCAGACAAGACGAACAACAACAAAGGGAGGTCAGCTAGCCAGGGTTCGGTAACAGGAGAGCGATGCAGTGCCAAATCGGAGTCAAGAGAATAGTCAATGAGAAAAGTCAAAGGTCAGGTATAATAGTATAAGCAAACAGGGAACGTAAGAGCAGGTATGCGCACGGCAATAACAAGCACTGGTGTGAATGGGAACCAAGGCTAAATAGGGAGGAAGAACCCGCCCATGGAGTTCACAGAAAGGCAGCTGTCAATCAAAGGGCAAGGCCAGATTAACCACTTAATGGACAGAGGCAACCTTTGCAGAAGACGGGTGTGGTGCAAATCCAATTAAGGACTAGAGCCGTGTTCACACAGTGCAACTAAAAACTTTAAGCAGATTCTCAAACTGCACACGCCTCCTGCGCCGCAGCACGCGAGCAGAGGGTGGCGCAGAGGCCCGAACAGGCAGAGATGTTACAGTACCCCCCCTTTTATGAGGGGCCACCGGACCCTCACCAGACAAACCAGTTCTAGAGGGATTCTGAGTTTTCCCTGCCTTGTATTTTGGTTCTGCTTGAACCACAGACGCGTGAGAACCAGGCAAACATTTTTTATTCATCCGGCGTTTCTGATACCACCAGGTTTTAATACCAGAGGGGCGCTCCCAACTTTTAGTAGCTGAGACCTTCTCCTCCGTGACACAATCTACAGAATGTAAAGCAATACAATGGGATGAGCACTGATCTCCCCATTTTACCAACTCCTTTTTACCCCAATCCAAAATAGGGTTATGGAGCTTCAGCCAGGGGAACCCCAAAATAACATCAGCAGAGAGATTCTCCATAACAAAAAGGCTTATGACCTCTGAATGTGTAGAACCCACTTGCAAAGAGATCAAGGGGGTTTTAAAACTGACTTTACCCCTGGCCATTGGAGTAGAATCCGCTCCAGTAACAGATATAGGCGAGTCCAGTGGCAAAAGCTCAATGCCCAAAGATTCAACAACTGAATATTTAACAAAATTTGCTGCAGACCCAGAGTCAACTAGGGCCTTGCCAGAAACAGATCTGTCCCCAGAGGACAGAGACACAGATAACAACATCTTATTGTTATTCCCACCAAATACCTGGTTGCCTGAGTGGTTCTTCTGATTACCACTCAAGCACTGAAGTTTTTGCGCAGGTGACCAGGGTCTGATAGAGCAGTCTCGGATGACATGACCAGAGGAACCACAGTACAGGCACAGGTTATTCCTGAGACGATGCTCTCGTCGTGTCTTGGCGTCCATAGCTCCCAGTTGCATGGGTTCCTCACCAGAAGTGACGGGAGAAAAGGTAGGTTTTTCAGAGGAGAGAGAGGAAGAGACAGAAAACTTGGAGGCAACAGACCCTACTCTCTCTTTTAAATTTTCTCTGATCTTGCGGTCAATACGGACCGCCAAAGTCATGGCTTTCTCAAGCGTCGGGGGATCTGGGTGACCAACCCAGAGCTCTTTAACACGGTCACACAAACCTTTTTTAAAGTGAGCCTTTAGAGCTGACTCACACCAACCTGCAGTTATACTGTACTTACGGAACTCTGCGCAATACTCCTCTGCAGAGCGTATTCCCTGCCGCATGGTGAGGAGTTGAGATTCCGCAAGCGCAATGTGGTCTGGCTCAGCATAGATAGAGCCCAGGGACTTAAAAAATTTTTCCACATCAGACCACTCATCAGCCTCAGCAGGGAGTTTAAGGGCCCAAGCTTGTGGATCCCCCTGTAGCAGAGATATAACCACTCCCACCATTTGGGCCTGAGTCACATGTGGATTAATCCGAAAATACAAGAGATAAGACTCCCTGAACGTCTCAAATTTTTCACGGTCCCCTGAGAAACGATCAGGGAGTAACATCTTGACCATGTAAGGTGCCAAAACAGCTGGGGATGATGCAGCAGCGTCAGTTAGGGTCTGAACCTGTTTAGCTAGCTCAGCTACCAGGCCTGTCAATCCCTCCAACTTGGCTGCAAAGCACTGAATGGGATCCATGCTGTCTGTAGGGAAGCAATGGATGTAGGTTTTTGGGCTTGTTATTCTGTAAGGGAATTGCTAAGACAGCAATTCCCAGAACTGTTAAACCCTGGGAAGGGGCACAAGAGACAGTGAGCCCTAAGCTGAAGCCCCCCGCTTTCCCTTCCTTTTGCCAGGCCCTATCCTAGGTGATAGGCGACAACCACGAGGACAATCCCTCCCTGAATATGTGAAACACAAAACGCAGACAAGACGAACAACAACAAAGGGAGGTCAGGTAGCCAGGGTTCGGTAACAGGAGAGCGATGCAGTGCCAAATCGGAGTCAAGAGAATAGTCAATGAGAAAAGCCAAAGGTCAGGTATAATAGTATAAGCAAACAGGGAACGTAAGAGCAGGTATGCGCACAGCAATAACAAGCACTGGTGTGAATAGGAACCAAGGCTAAATAGGGAGGAAGAACCCGCCCATGGAGTTCACAGAAAGGCAGCTGTCAATCAAAGGGCAAGGCCAGATTAACCACTTAATGGACAGAGGCAACCTTTGCAGAAGACGGGTGTGGTGCAAATCCAATTAAGGACTAGAGCCGTGTTCACACAGTGCAACTAAAAACTTTAAGCAGATTCTCAAACTGCACACGCCTCCTGCGCCGCAGCACACAAGCAGAGGGTGGCGCAGAGGCCTGAACAGGCAGAGATGTTACAATATCTATACCTGTTGGATACAAGCCTATACCTCTGGTGAAGAGAATGTAAGAGCTATACACAGGTAATGGAATAAAGAAGATTAAATACAGAAATAATCCCACAAAATCCAATAAACACCTAAATATTTAGTTCTGTTGCAACATAAGAAAGGTCAGAATCAGAAAACTAACAGGAAAAAAGAAACATCCTCAGAGTCAGCTAGAGGGGCCCTGGGTGTCCGCCAGTGTTACCCTATACTCGTATGACAATGTACTTACATGTTCTGCTCTCATATTTCTACATAAGTCACCTAAAGTGGATAAGAATGAATTTGCCTTCTCTGGAATTATCTTCAATCCCCTTATGAGAATATTCTGGCTCATGAATACAATGTCACACACATGATACAGCTTATTCTGCATATGATACAGAGTAACAGAGTGGATGGACAATACATATACATGTAATATGGATGATAATAAACCTAGCTGTATATATACAAAATATACAGTCACAGTGCAGACAAGGGGCCGCGTCATTGTCTCCTGAGTGTCTGCTGATCAGGTCCATTGAGGAACATAGAAATAGAAATGATGACAATTATTGATTTGTCCCTTGGTACTTGGTATTATGAATAATCACTCATAATGGGGCTAGAAGAATAAAAGTGTAATAAATCCTAACAACACAGGATTATATGAGGGGTCTATTTGTTGTATTGTAGCAAGTAACAAACGTACAATGTTTTGAGTCTTGAAAATTTGAGATACAAAAAAAAACATTGTAAGAAGAGGATTTTTATTTTCATTTAATAGTAAAAAAATAAAAAACACAAGGCAAATTTGGTATAGATGTAATTGTATCAATTCAAAGAATACATGTAACAGATTACTTGAGCCACCCAGTGAACAGGGCACAGTTTAGAGCAGAAAAAGACAATGGTAAAATTTTTGTATTTTGCTATGTACCCTCAAAATGGCACCATTAAATACTCTGACTTGCTCAATAATAAAATAGCTCTTAAAAGATTACCTTGACAGAAAAATCCTAAACAGTTATGGGTCGTGGAATAAAAAGATGGAAAAACTCAACAATCGGCTTGATCATTCCGGCCCAGAACAGACCAGACCCAGAGAGGTTAGAAGAAAACTGTGTTACTTGGCCAACTGGTTTATGATCTCAAGTGGCTCCAGAAGACTAAGGGGGTGCAGGATCTTGTGCTTTAAGGTTCTTTGCTTAGGTTATGATGAAATTAGCTCATTCTGTATGTGTGATATGATACATAGTAACAGAGTGAACAGACATCACATATACATGTAATATGGATCATGATAAACCTAGTTATATGTATACACATTATACAGTCACAGTGGAGACAAGGGGCCACGTCATTGTCTTCTGTTCAGGTCCATTGAGGAATATAAGTAATAGAAATCTTATCTAATTAGTGGGATAACTTTAACCCACAAATGGGCCTTATTGTAATACATATGACTTTTACATACTGAGGCGGATGCAGGCTGGTGTTATTAGGTTAGAAAAGCCCTAACACCAAGGAAACTTCTGATTATCACTAGATGGTTGGAAAGTGGACTGTAGTCGGCTCTTCCTGGTACTCCTGATGGCAGTGGATCCTGGGCTAATAATGAGAAGTAGATTTAGCCTAATTACTGGTACTAACACTAAGCCCCATGTGAGGGCTTCATTTCTGTAGGAAAATTGTACTTCATAATGGTACCATTTAATATTATTTTTAATGTACTGGGAGTCGGAAAATAAAATTCAGAATTGGATCGAATTGAAAAAAAAAACTGCATTTGTGCGATTTTCTTATGGGTTTCATTTTTATTACATGCACTGTGCAGCTAAAATACCATAACACCTGTATTCTATGAGTCAGTACATTTTCACAGATACCAAATTAACTCCTTAAGGACCAGGCCATTTTTTGGTTTCGCATTTTCGTTTTTCCCTCCTCACATTTCAAGAGCCATAACTTTTTCATTTTTCAGTTCACAGAGTCACATGATAGCTTATTGTTTGCGGGACAAATTGTACTTTGTAATGGCACCATTCAATATGCTGTGCAATGTACTGGGAAGCTGGAAAAAAATTCAGAATGAGGCGCAATTGGAGAAAAAATGCATTTGCGCCATTTTCTTATGGGTTTAATTTTTACAGCATTCACTGTTTGGTACAAATGACATGTTACCTGTGTTCTACGTGTCAGTACAAACGCGGTGATACCAAATTTATATAGTATTTGAAATGTTTTGATACTTTTAAAAAAATGATAAACTTTGCAAAATAGAAAAATAAATTTGTGTCATCATGTTCTAACACCTGTAACTTTTTCATATTTCCATGTATGGAGCTGGTTGTGGTGTCTTTTTATGCGGGACAAGATGACGTTTCTATTGATACCATTTGGGGAAAGATCCGATGGTTTGATCACTTTTTATTCAATTTTTTATAGGAGGCAAAGTGTTGAAAAAAACGCTTTTTGGCTGTTTTTATTTTTTTTGCCGCTACGCCGTTCGCAGTACGGGATAAATGTTTTAATATTCTAATAGTTCAGGCATTTTGGAGCGCAGGGATACCTAATATGTTTATGTTTAATGTTCTTTAATTACTTTTATAGCTGATCTAGGGAAAGGGGGGTGATTTGAACTTTTATATTTTTTTTATTTTTTTAATACTTTTAAAAACTTTTTTTTTTCTTCTGTTACATTTATGATCAGACCCCTTAGGTACCTTGAAACCTAGGGGGTCTGATCGCTCATACTATTCACTGCAATACTACAGTACTGCAGTGAATAGCAGAATCCCAGCACTTCTATTAGAGGCTGCCTCTGGCATCGTCTAATAGATCTAGTGCAGAGACAAGCCTGGAAGCCTTCAATAGGCTTCCGGCTGTCATAGCAACCGATCACCGCCCTCTTGTGACGTTCAGGAGGGCGGCGATCGGGGAAACATGGCGGCGCCCGTGCCGCCGGCGCCGTTTACACACTGCGGTCACGTTTGACCGCAGTGTGTAAAGGGTTAACAGCAGCGATCGGCTCGGGCACCGACCGCTGCTGTTAGTGGCAGGTCCTGGCTGTATTATACAGCCGGCATCTGCCGTGTATGGAGCGAGCTCAGCGTGTGAGCTCGCTCCATACATCCCCATGTGACCCATGACGTACAGTTACGTCAAGGGTCGCTAAGGGGTTAATATAGTTTTCTCTGGGGAATGTGTGAATTGGTGGACAACGATAGATTAACAAACTTGGGGTTACACAGTTTAGAGAAAAGACGTCTATGGGAGATCTAATAACAATGTACAAATACATGAAGGGACAATACAAAGAAAGTTCTAAGGATCTTAAATCCTAGACCAGTGACAGTGATAAGAGGACATCCTCTACAGCTAGACCAGTGACAGTGATAAGAGGACATCCTCTACACCTAGACCGGTGACAGTGACAAGAGGACGTCCTCTACACCTAGACCGATGACAGTGACAAGGGGACATCCTCTACACCTAGACCGGTGACAGTGACAAGGGGACATCCTCTACACCTAGACCAGTGACAGTGACAAGGGGACATCCTCTACACCTAGACCAGTGACAGTGACAAGAGGACGTCCTCTACACCTAGACCAGTGACAGTGACAAGGGGACATCCTCTACACCTAGACCAGTGACAAGGGGACGTGTTCTACACTTAGACCAGTGACAGTGACAAGGGACATCCTCTACACCTAGACCAGTGATAGTGACAAGGGGACGTGCTCTACACCTAGACCGGTGACAGTGACAAGGGGACATCCTCTACACCTAGACCAGTGACAGTGACAAGGGGACTTCCTCTACACCTAGACCGGTGACAAGGGGATGTGCTCTACACCTAGAGCGGTGACCGTGACAAGGGGACATCCTCTACACCTAGACCAGTGACAGTGATAAGAGGACGTCCTCTACACCTAGACCAGTGACAGTGACAAGGGGACTTCCTCTACACCTAGACCGGTGACAAGGGGATGTGCTCTACACCTAGAGCGGTGACCGTGACAAGGGGACATCCTCTACACCTAGACCAGTGACAGTGATAAGAGGACATCCTCTACACCTAGACCAGTGACAAGGGGACGTGCTCTACACCTAGACCAGTGACAAGGGGATGTGCTCTACACCTAGAGCGGTGACAGTGACAAGGGGACGTCCTCTACACCTAGACCAGTGACAAGGGGATGTGCTCTACACCTAGAGCGGTGACAGTGACAAGGGGACGTCCTCTACACCTAGACCAGTGACAAGGCGACGTCCTCTACACCTAGACCAGTGACAAGGGGACATTCTCTACACCTAGACCAGTGACAAGGGGACGTGCTCTACACCTAGACCGGTGACAGTGACAAGGGGACATCCTCTAAACCTAGACCAGTGACAAGGGGACGTCCTCTACACCTAGACCAGTGACAGTGACAAGGGGACATCCACTACAACTAGACCAGTAACAGTGACAAGGGGACGTCCTCTACACCTAGACCAGTGACAGTGACAAGGGGACATCCTCTACACCTAGACCAGTGACAGTGACAAGGGGACGTCCTCTACACCTAGACCAGTGACAGTGACAAGGGGACGTCCTCTACACCTAGACCAGTGACAGTGACAATGGGACGTCCTCTACACCTAGACCAGTGACAGTGACAAGGGAACATCCACTACAACTAGACCAGTAACAGTGACAAGGGGACATCCTCTACACCTAGACCAGTGACAGTGACAAGGGGACATCCTCTACACCTAGACCAGTGACAGTGACAAGGGGACGTCCTCTACACCTAGACCAGTGACAGTGACAAGGGGACGTCCTCTACACCTAGACCAGTGACAGTGACAAGGGGACATCCTCTACACCTAGATCAGTAACAGAGACAATCTACTATGTAACTATGTTTTATCCATTAAAAAAAAAAGAAACTTTGCAAAATAAATCTGTAACATTTTTATGTTTATATTCTATATGTATATATCTATATTTCTTATTTATTTAGCATGATTTGGGGGAATGCCTATTGTTTTGGTTGTTGTTTATCTTTCATTTTTATAGATGGTTCAACAGCAAAAAACAAACAAACAAAAAAACCCTGCTGTTTAGCACATTTTATAGTAGACTGGGTGTTTTTAGTCACAGGGATTTGTTTAATACTTTTTTTACTGTAAGTTGTACTTGAACTCCCTATAGGTCTGGTCAACACTACAATGCTAATACTTACAATGCATTTTAAAATTGTGGCACTTCTATTACAGGTCGCATAGAACAGCCTGTAATAGAATGAGTATAGAGACTAACCTGGGAGCATTCAATAGTCTCCCAGCTAGCAAGTCAACAGAGGAAGATCCGGGGCCATCATTGCATACCAAAATGGAACTCAGGTCAGCATAACCCCCTGAAAGTTCTCAACGTCAACTGTGACATATATTGTTCAAACCTCAAGCAGGAAATCTTCAGTGTAGCCCACCTAGACTTTGAAAAAATCTTGGAATTATGGAAATCACCTGATCAATAAATATATTAATGATATGCAAATTATAAAAAAAAAGAAAAAAATCGTTGAAACATCTCAATTTATTAAGTAACAAGTATGAGCTCCATTCACAGAAATACAAGCACATGCTGTCAATGAGGTTAGTAATGGTGGCATGAGGAATTTTATGCAACGCTGAACGCACTTGGGCATGAAAATCTACAAGCGTTGCGGCTACTGTTGCAATTGCCAACCAGATGTGCTAGATAAGATACCTTTTAAGTCATGATAACATATTTAGGACATGCAGGCTATTCACATGCAAACAACCATTGTCCTATTGAAAGATAACTCCTGGGATACTTTGGAGGAATGTCCCTGCTACTGATCCCACAACCAAAACTGACACAGAACTGTGAACACTGAAATGAACTCTCAAAGGTTTTGGCTACTGTACAGTAGACCACCCCATACCGTAATCCTGGGAGTAGGATTGGTGTGAGGTTTCCTTGTAAAGACCTTCCCCCCTCCACATGGTCTGTAGACCAATCAATGTGTCCAAGACAAATGTGGGACTCATTGATGAAGCAGATGGATCTTCAAACCAGCCTCCATTGTCCTCTTGCTTTGCCCCATGATAGTCTTTGAGTGATGTTGTGTGAGGTCAATGGAACACCTGTGGCTGAACGTCTGGAGCAGGCCAAATGTCAGCAAACACCTTCTGAGTCCACACTTTTTGCTGCCCTAGTGTAGTGGTACAGAAGAGATTACTATGCACCAGACAACCCATCTATACAGAGGTCACCTCCTCACACCTACTGTTGTCATTGCAGTATCTCAATGTTCTCGCAACCACTGGGACACACAATATGTTGAGCAGGGCTTGGTTTCGCCATCTGCTGCATTGATAAGCCAAGGGTTTCTAAGTACAAGGTTCTGTCATTCCTAGTGTGTGACAAGTGGCAATAACTGACTTGTTGGTGATCAGGAGACATCACACAATTATCTCACAACACAATCTGATTTTTGAGATTTTATGGGGCTAAAAAACTTTCAATATGGCTTTTATGCCCCTCCCACATGTCACAGATTTGGGCTTGAGCATTTGATCTTTGGCAGATCTTTGACTACTTCCTCTATTTGCACAACCTTGCGGCTTCACTTTCTTAGTGTTGCAATTTCAATGTTGAGGAGTGTATATGTCTTGGAAGCAAGTGTAAATGATATTCCACATAGGCACGGACAGCGTTGTGTGTGTTGGGGGCACAAGACCCCCAGAGATATTTTGTCTTTAAATTAACAGGCCTGGATGAGCTACCCCCATCCTGAAGCCTGGAGAATCAACAGAGACACATGGTGGTTGGTGTTTCGAATGGATTCTGTTTAATGGTGGCTAAAACAACAGTATATATCACATGCCACAGACAAAACAGGTTTGGCTAGTATAATTAACATAACATGATTGGTGGAGAAGTTTGTAACAATAGCCCTGATGCATGTCTATTGGATAAGAAACTGGAGAGAGGTCACACACCCCCTGAGGGCTGAGTGGGGGTGCAAGTTGTAGAAGACACATGGCCTCAAGTCTAAAATGGAGTCTGTGAGCTCATGGTATGGTGACCGCATGATGGCCGCATGATCTCACAAAATGACAGCCGTTAGCACGTCTCAAATACAAAATGGAGGTTACACAAGCTGACATCCTCCACATTTCCCTCCTTGCACAATCAGTAAAATTAGGATTCATTACCATTCTATTTCCTTATAACCTAAAGAAGGGTCTTTCGTCTTTGATCTTTTATGTACCACAATCCTATCACTGCCCATTTCCTTCCTTGCTGTCTATCTTTGTTCTTTCTGTGTACTTGTTACAATAGTACACAGCCCGTAGTGTCTCCATTTTAATTAGTTTAGCCAGTTCACTTTGTGAGACAAAACTACTTATCTCTGAAAGAGACAAGATGACTGGAAGAACAAGATTACTGAAAGGACAAGTAATTTCGGCCCTCACTTCATGTAATTTATCATATATAATTTTCAAACAATATTTTAGTCCTTCACATATGTATCAAGTACTGTATATCATATGTTCTTGACTTTTTCGGTGCAATATTAAATTTGATTTTTTTTTTCAGTAACAAAATATACTGAGACATAAAAAATAAAAAAAAATATACTATAAAGATACAAAAGTAATTTATTACATATCAAAATGTATAAAAAATATACATGACACAGGGGAAACACACAAAAGAAGGTTCACCACATAGTGGCAAGCAAATACCAGGAGCCCTCTCACTATCTAATGAGCAGGAGGTCCCCCCAGGCGATACCAAAATATAGAAAGGGAAGTACCAAATCAATACCAAGTATCAATAATGACTAGCATTGAGCCGATCTTGAGATTTCAGGATTGTTTTTAAAATCTGATTTTTGATCATTTTCCAGCCGATCCCGATCGTTCAACCCTATTGGCCAGTAGCCGAACATTGTGGGAACTAACGTCAGATCTCGATCCCGACAAAAAAGATCGGGATCGGAATCTGATCTTTCTGATCGCTCAATCCAGAGTACAAATAATAGTACATGTAAATAAAGTCATCATACATGACTCCCGGAAAAAGAAGAGAGATGCTCATTCTTCAGGCCATTTCGCTTCGTGATTCGGCCTGAAGACGCTCCCTCCTCCCAAATAGGCCCATTCATTTAGGCCTAATGCGGAGTGGAGTGCGCGACTGGATGCCGATCCAGTGCACCGCCATTCAGTCGCGGTTACCCGTTTTTTGAACCGGAACCTTGAGGAGGCCTCCAGTCCTAAAAACCCTGTATGAACTTAACCTAAAATTCCTTACATTGGGCTTACGTGACTAGTAACAGAAACATTACTGGAAAACCTTACAGGTCAGTGATAATTGTTACTTGGGTTATTCATTTAACAAAGAGGAGGTTCCAAATAAGTTTTCCAATAAACCCCATATTGTCTATTGCCATGAGCTTTATTTTATATTGTCATGGACTGAGTTATCTTGGATGAAACATATTCTGGGCTACAGATTTGTCATGAACCGGTTTCAATATCCAAAATTGTTTGTTTTTTTCCTGATAATTAAAAAATTGGAGCTTTGTAAAAATTTCAGGGGTGCCAACATTTACAGCCATGACTGTATAAAGAAAATGGCTCCAATCATCCAAGGTGATGTTATTGTTTTAGAAGAAGGATTTATAACAATTTGTAATTACCGATATAAAGGGCTTTTATATGTTAAATTGCATTGTGAGCTAAGGGATAACATGGTATATAGATGATGTACATGTGTAGATATAGATGTTTAGATTTGCTATTGGGTTATTGTGTGTAGTGAATTGCAGAGGTGGAATCAGGGATGGGATGTAAAACAGTAATGATAATAAATCAAAAGGTAACTCCAGTCCTATGGAAAACCATTAGAAAAATATGGTATACAAAAGGACTGTGCTAAATAAGGGACTCCATTTTGATGCTTTATGAAACTCAGCTTTGCTGACCATGTGTGCTTTTATGGATTCGTTCAATTACAGCTTTACTAATGTCCTTATTCCTCAGACTGTATATAATGGGGTTGACCAGTGGAGTAAACACAGTATATAGCAGAGAGAGGATCTTAGTGATGGTCGATGTTTGTCCTTTAGTTGGGACAACATAAACACTGAACATGGTCCCGTAGAATATGGAGACCACAATGAGGTGGGAGCTACAGGTGGAGAAGGCTTTCTGTCTACTCATGTTAGTTGGGATCCTTAAGATGGAGACTATAATATTCCTATAACATACGAGGATTATTATGGTCGGGGTGATAAGTACTGGAATACTCAGTAAGTACGTTTCTAGGTTTACAAAGAAGGTATCAGAACAGGCGAGCTCTAGTAATGGCATAAGGTCACAGAAAACATGGTCAATTATATTTGGTCCACAAAATGTTAACGTTGATGGCATGAAGGTATTAATGAAAGCAAATAAAAGACCCAGAGACCAGCAGGTAGCGGACAATTTCATACAATGAGTCAATACCATAATAGAGGTATATCGGAGGGGATTACAGATGGCCACATATCTGTCATAGGACATCACTGTGAGGAGAAGACATTCACAGATTTCTGCAAGAGAGCAGAAATAATATTGAATGAAACATCCCAGAAAAGTGACGGTCCTTCCATTATTCAATAGCATGTGGAGCAGGTTGGGGACAATGACTGTGGTCACCAGGATATCACTGATGGCGAGTTGTGAGATGAAGAAGTACATTGGGGTGTGGAGGATCTTACTGGAGGACACCAGGGTGATGATCAGGAGGTTCCCACATATTGTAACACCAAAAACAATGAAGAGAAAACAGAACAGAACATATGATAAACCCAGGCTGCCCCGAAATCCACGGAGGAAAAACTCAGTGACCACAGTCAGATTGTTCTCCTACAAGAAATATGTATACAACTAAATGAAGATATAGCATAGCTCATATCAATGTATTAATAACAAAGAATAAAGAATGTCACTAGCCTACTCATCCGTCCCTGGGTTCTCCATTGTCCCATTTCCATTATGTGCCAGGGATTGTTGTGCCATAAGCCATGATACTTTTATAACAGCAGAGATCAATAATTGGCCTCTGCAGTGGTAAGTAAGTAACAGGTGACATCACTAACATACATCTCCTGTACCTTACCAGGGACTGATGAGGCCACTGATTGGTCTCAGTGCTCATGAAAGCCTCAAGGTTACCAATGCTGCAATCCCTGGCTCACAACAGAAAGGGGACCAATAGTGCAAAGGACAGACTTACCTGGTTATGCCTGAGGTTGCTCTAAATCTAGTGATCTGGTGTCAATAAAACATCCTAATACTACGTAAGAGACCACATTAGATTTCCCCCATTGTCTTTATCATCCAGTCATCTTGTAGTCCTCGAAAAGCTATAACGTTGGAGTGAAGGACTCCTTAAAGCAGTAAATTGAAGCTTCCGATGCTTAATACAAACTATTAAACATGGCAGCCCGAATACCCTGTGCAACTATATAATACCATTGTCTGCTTATATGACACAGCGGTCCTTATCCGAAGAATAAGAGCGGCCCCAGCACACACTATATCTATACCTGTTGGATACATGCCTATACCTCTGGGGAAGAGAATGTAATCATGTCTGTAACAGATAAGTAATATTAAATACACAAATAATGCCAGAAAATACAATAAACACAAAATAATTTAGTTATGTTGCAACATAAGAAATGTCAGAATCAGAAGATTAACAGGAAAATTATGGAAAAACATCCTCAGAGTCAGCTGTATACACAGCTAATGGAATAAAGAAGATTAAATACAGAAATAATCCCACAAAATCCAATAAGCACATCAATATTTAGTTATGTTGCAACATAAGAAAGTTCAGAATCAGAAAATTAACAGGAAAAAAGAAACCTCCTCAGAGTCAGCTAGAGGGGCCCTGGGTGTCCGCCAGTGTTACCCTATACTTGTATGACAATGTACTTACATGTTCTGCTCTCATATTTCTATATAAGTCACCTAAAGTGGGTAAGAATGAATTTGCCTTCTCTGGAATTATCCTCAATCTACTTATGAGAATATTCCAGAAGTCTCATGAATACAATGTCACACACATATGATACAACTTATTCTGCATGTGATACAGAGTAACAGAGTGGACGGACAATACATATACATGTAATATGGATGATAATAAACCTAGCTGTATATATACACAATATACAGTCACAGCTCAGACAAGGGGCCGCGTCATTTTCTCCTGAGTGTCTGATGATCAGGTCCATTGAGGAACATAGAAATAGAAATGTTGACAATTATTGGTTTGTCCCTCCAGATAACGAACAATAACCTGTAATGTAGCTGGAAGAATAATATTGTAATATATCATAACACAGGATTATATGGGGAGTCTATGTGTTGGATTTGTAGATGGATCTATTACACTATATTGTAGGGCTACTGCCAACCCAACCCTTCTGTATGACTGATAACAGGATCTGTGGGGTGACTTGTACCCACTACAGGGCCTAATTCTACATCAAACCCTGTGAGGTCTCCAGGACTATGGGAAGTGGGTGCAGGTAATGCCCGAGATTGGAAAAACTGATCATTGAGTATTTAAATCAATCAAAATTAAATCCATTTTCATTAAAATAAATAGTAAGATATATATACTGTATATATATATATATATATATATATATATATATATATATATATGTAATAAAGTAACACAGGTACAATGTTTTGAGTCTTGAAAAGTTGAGATACCAAAAAAACATTCTAAAAAAGAGGATTTTTATTTTCATATAAGTAGTATAAAAAGACAAGCCAAATTTGGTATAGATGTAATTGTATCAATCCACAGAATACATGTAACAGATTACTTGAGCCATCCAGTGAACAGGGCACAATTTATAGCAGAAGAAGACAATGGTAGAATTTTGGTATTTTGCTATGTACCCTCAAAATGGCGCCATCAAATGCTCCAACTTGCTCAACAATAAAATAGCTCTTAAAAGATTACCTTGACAGAAAAATCCAAACAGTTATGGGTCGTGGAATATAAAGATGGAAAAAAACTCAACACTTGGCTTGATCATTCCGGCCCAGAACAGACCAGACCCAGAGAGGTTAGAAGAAAACTGTGTTACTTGGCCGACTAATTTATGATCTCAAGTGGCTCCAGAAGACTATGGGGGTGCAGGATCTTGTGCTTTAAGGTCCTTTGCGTAGGTTGAGATGAAAATAGCTCATTCTGTATGTGTGATGTGCAGTGGTGTAACTAGGAATGGTGAACTGTTGACATGCTCCCCTGGATTGACCTCCACCGAAGACCCTGACGGACCAACCCCTACTTCCCAAAGACCGCGACCGACCCCATCCCCTGCCCCCTCATTCCTGCACGCGCTATTATTAGAGATGAGCGAACAGTGTTCTATCGAACACATGTTCGATCGGCTATCAGGGTGTTCGCCATGTTCGAATCGAATCGAACACCGCGTGGTAAAGTGCGCCAAAATTCGATTCCTCTCCCACCTTCCCTGGCGCCTTTTTTGCACCAATAACAGCGCAGGGGAGGTGGGACAGGAACTACGACACCGGGGGCATTGAAAAAAATTGGAAAAAGTCATTGGCTGCCCAAATCAGGTGACCTCCATTTTAGACGAATAGTGGATTTCAAATCCGGGTCATATGAGAATGTGAACTTTGTGACTAAGAGACAGGGATAGCTGTACAGGCAGGGATAGCTAGGGATAACCTTTATTTAGGGGGGAATGTTATTAAATAGAGATGAGCGAACACTAAAATGTTCGAGGTTCGAAATTCGAATCGAACAGCCGCTCACTGTTCGTGTGTTCGAACGGGTTTCGAACCCCATTATAGTCTATGGGGAACATATACTCGTTAAGGGGGAAACCCAAATCCGTGTCTGGAGGGTCACCAAGTCCACTATGACACCCCAGGAAATGATGCCAACACCTCTGGAATGACACTGGGACAGCAGGGGAAGCATGTCTGGGGGCATCTAACACACCAAAGACCCTCTATTACCCCAACATCACAGCCTAACAACTACACACTTTACACACTCAATACCACCTCTCTGACAGTAGGAAAACACCTTGAAACATGTGTATTTGGCACTTGCAGTGAGGAGAGCTTGTCACCAGCAGTGAATTTGGCCCTTGCAGTAAGTTGAGGTTGGCACCAACATTTGTTTTGAAAATCAGGGTGGATTGAGCCTCTAACCAGCAGAGTTTGGGCAAATTCATGGTGGAGGGAGCCTCTAAAAACCCCAGTTTGGACCAATTCATGGTGGAGGGAGCCTCTAAAAACCCCAGTTTGGACCAATTCATGGTGGAGGGAGCCTCTAAAAACCCCAGTTTGGACCAATTCATGCTGGAGGGAGCCTCTAAACAGCCCAGTTTGGGCAAATTCATGGTGGAGGGAGCCTCTAAAAACCCCAGTTTGGACCAATTCATGGTGGAGGGAGCCTCTAAAAACCCCAATTTGGACCAATTCATGGTGGAGGGAGCCTCTAAACAGCCCAGTTTGGGCAAATTCATGGTGGAGGGAGCCTATAAAAACCCCAGTTTGGACCAATTCATGGTGGAGGGAGCCTCTAAAAACCCCAATTTGGACCAATTCATGGTGGAGGGAGCCTCTAAACAGCCCAGTTTGGGCAAATTCATGGTGGAGGGAGCCTATAAAAACCCCAGTTTGGACCAATTCATGGTGGAGGGAGCCTCTAAAAACCCCAGTTTGGACCAATTCATGGTGGAGGGAGCCTCTAAAAAACCCAGTTTGGACCAATTCATGGTGGAGGGAGCCTCTAAACAGCCCAGTTTGGGCAAATTCATGGTGGAGGGAGCCTATAAAAACCCCAGTTTGGACCAATTCATGGTGGAGGGAGCCTCTAAAAAACCCAGTTTGGACCAATTCATGGTGGAGGGAGCCTCTAAACAGCCCAGTTTGGGCAAATTCATGGTGGAGGGAGCCTCTAAAAACCCCAGTTTGGACCAATTCATGGTGGAGGGTGCCTCTAAAAACCCCAGTTTGGACCAATTCATGGTGGAGGGAGCCTCTAAAAACCCCAGTTTGGACCAATTCATGGTGGAGGGAGCCTCTAAAAAACCCAGTTTGGACCAATTCATGGTGGAGGGAGCCTCTAACCAGCCCAGTTTGGACCAATTCATGGTGGAGGGAGCCTCTAAAAACCCCAGTTTGGACCAATTCATGGTGGAGGGAGAATCTAAACAGCCCAGTTTGGACCAATTCATGGTGGAGGGAGCCTCTAAAAACCCCAATTTGGACCAATTCATGGTGGAGGGAGCCTCTAACCAGCCCAGTTTGGACCAATTCATGGTGGAGGGAGCCTCTAACCAGCCCAGTTTGGGCAAATTCATGGTGGAGGGAGCCTTTAAAAACCCCAATTTGGACCAATTCATGGTGGAGGGAGCCTCTAAAAACCCCAGTTTGGACCAATTCATGGTGGAGGGAGCCTCTAAAAAACCTAGTTTGGACCAATTCATGGTGGAGGGAGCCTCTAACCAGCCCAGTTTGGACCAATTCATGGTGGAGGGAGCCTCTAAAAACCCCAGTTTGGACCAATTCATGGTGGAGGGAGCCTCTAACCAGCCCAGTTTGGACCAATTCATGGTGGAGGGAGCCTCTAAAAACCCCAGTTTGGACCAATTCATGGTGGAGGGAGCCTCTAAAACCCCCAGTTTGGACCAATTCATGGTGGAGGGAGCCTCTAAAAACCCCAGTTTGGACCAATTCATGGTGGAGGGAGCCTCTAAAAAACCCAGTTTGGACCAATTCATGGTGGAGGGAGCCTCTAACCAGCCCAGTTTGGACCAATTCATGGTGGAGGGAGCCTCTAAAAACCCCAGTTTGGACCAATTCATGGTGGAGGGAGCCTCTAAACAGCCCAGTTTGGACCAATTCATGGTGGAGGGAGCCTCTAAAAACCCCAATTTGGACCAATTCATGGTGGAGGGAGCCTCTAACCAGCCCAGTTTGGACCAATTCATGGTGGAGGGAGCCTCTAACCAGCCCAGTTTGGGCAAATTCATGGTGGAGGGAGCCTCTAAAAACCCCAATTTGGACCAATTCATGGTGGAGGGAGCCTCTAAACAGCCCAGTTTGGGCAAATTCATGGTGGAGGGAGCCTCTAAAAACCCCAGTTTGGACCAATTCATGGTGGAGGGAGCCTCTAAAAAACCCAGTTTGGACCAATTCATGGTGGAGGGAGCCTCTAACCAGCCCAGTTTGGACCAATTCATGGTGGAGGGAGCCTCTAAAAACCCCAGTTTGGACCAATTCATGGTGGAGGGAGCCTCTAAACAGCCCAGTTTGGACCAATACATGGTGGAGAAAGCCTCTAAAAACCCCAATTTGGACCAATTCATGGTGGAGGGAGCCTCTAACCAGCCCAGTTTGGGCAAATTCATGGTGGAGGGAGCCTCTAAAAACCCCAATTTGGACCAATTCATGGTGGAGGGAGCCTCTAACCAGCCCAGTTTGGGCAAATTCATGGTGGAGGGAGCCTCTAAAAACCCCAGTTTGGACCAATTCATGGTGGAGGGAGCCTCTAAAAACCCCAGTTTGGACCAATTCATGGTGGAGGGAGCCTCTAACCAGCCCAGTGTGGGCAAATTCATGGTGGAGGGAGCCTCTAAACAGCCCAGTTTGGGCAAATTCATGGTCGAGGGAGCCTCTAACCAGCCCAGTTTGGGCAAATTCATGGTGGAGGGAGCCTCTAAAAACCCCCGTTTGGACCAATTCATGGTGGAGGGAGCCTCTAAACAGCCCAGTTTGGGCAAATTCATGGTGGAGGGAGCCTCTAACCAGCCCAGTTTGGACCAATTCATGGTGGAGGGAGCCTCTAAAAACCCCAGTTTGGACCAATTCATGGTGGAGGGAGCCTCTAAAAACCCCAGTTTGGACCAATTCATGGTGGAGGGAGCCTCTAAAAACCCCAGTTTGGACCAATTCATGGTGGAGGGAGCCTCTAAAAAACCCAGTTTGGACCAATTCATGGTGGAGGGAGCCTCTAACCAGCCCAGTTTGGACCAATTAATGGTGGAGGGAGCCTCTAAACAGCCAAGTTTGGACCAATTCATGGTGGAGGGAGCCTCTAAAAACCCCAATTTGGACCAATTCATGGTGGAGGGAGCCTCTAAAAACCCCAATTTGGACCAATTCATGGTGGAGGGAGCCTCTAAAAACCCCAATTTGGACCAATTCATGGTGGAGGGAGCCTCTAAAAACCCCAGTTTGGACCAATTCATGGTGGAGGGAGCCTCTAAAAAACCCAGTTTGGACCAATTCATGGTGGAGGGAGCCTCTAACCAGCCCAGTTTGGACCAATTCATGGTGGAGGGAGCCTCTAAAAACCCCAGTTTGGACCAATTCATGGTGGAGGGAGCCTCTAAACAGCCCAGTTTGGACCAATTCATGGTGGAGGGAGCCTCTAAAAACCCCAATTTGGACCAATTCATGGTGGAGGGAGCCTCTAAAAACCCCAATTTGGACCAATTCATGGTGGAGGGAGCCTCTAACCAGCCCAGTTTGGACCAATTCATGGTGGAGGGAGCCTCTAACCAGCCCAGTTTGGGCAAATTCATGGTGGAGGGAGCCTCTAAAAACCCCAATTTGGACCAATTCATGGTGGAGGGAGCCTCTAAACAGCCCAGTTTGGGCAAATTCATGGTGGAGGGAGCCTCTAAAAACCCCAGTTTGGACCAATTCATGGTGGAGGGAGCCTCTAAAAAACCCAGTTTGGACCAATTCATGGTGGAGGGAGCCTCTAACCAGCCCAGTTTGGACCAATTCATGGTGGAGGGAGCCTCTAAAAACCCCAGTTTGGACCAATTCATGGTGGAGGGAGCCTCTAAACAGCCCAGTTTGGACCAATTCATGGTGGAGAAAGCCTCTAAAAACCCCAATTTGGACCAATTCATGGTGGAGGGAGCCTCTAACCAGCCCAGTTTGGGCAAATTCATGGTGGAGGGAGCCTCTAAAAACCCCAATTTGGACCAATTCATGGTGGAGGGAGCCTCTAACCAGCAGAGTTTGGGCAAATTCATGGTGGAGGGAGCCTCTAAAAACCCCAGTTTGGACCAATTCATGGTGGAGGGAGCCTCTAAAAACCCCAGTTTGGACCAATTCATGGTGGAGGGAGCCTCTAACCAGCCCAGTGTGGGCAAATTCATGGTGGAGGGAGCCTCTAAACAGCCCAGTTTGGGCAAATTCATGGTGGAGGGAGCCTCTAACCAGCCCAGTTTGGGCAAATTCATGGTGGAGGGAGCCTCTAAAAACCCCCGTTTGGACCAATTCATGGTGGAGGGAGCCTCTAAACAGCCCAGTTTGGGCAAATTCATGGTGGAGGGAGCCTCTAACCAGCCCAGTTTGGACCAATTCATGGTGGAGGGAGCCTCTAAAAACCCCAGTTTGGACCAATTCATGGTGGAGGGAGCCTCTAAAAACCCCCGTTTGGACCAATTCATGGTGGAGGGAGCCTCTAAAAACCCCAGTTTGGACCAATTCATGCTGGAGGGAGCCTCTAAACAGCCCAGTTTGGGCAAATTCATGGTGGAGGGAGCCTCTAAAAACCCCAGTTTGGACGAATTCATGGTGGAGGGAGCCTCTAAAAACCCCAATTTGGACCAATTCATGGTGGAGGGAGCCTCTAAACAGCCCAGTTTGGGCAAATTCATGGTGGAGGGAGCCTATAAAAACCCCAGTTTGGACCAATTCATGGTGGAGGGAGCCTCTAAAAACCCCAGTTTGGACCAATTCATGGTGGAGGGAGCCTCTAAAAAACCCAGTTTGGACCAATTCATGGTGGAGGGAGCCTCTAAACAGCCCAGTTTGGGCAAATTCATGGTGGAGGGAGCCTCTAAAAACCCCAGTTTGGACCAATTCATGGTGGAGGGAGCCTCTAAAAACCCCAGTTTGGACCAATTCATGGTGGAGGGAGCCTCTAAAAAACCCAGTTTGGACCAATTCATGGTGGAGGGAGCCTCTAACCAGCCCAGTTTGGGCAAATTCATGGTGGAGGGAGCCTCTAAAAAACCCCGTTTGGACCAATTCATGGTGGAGGGAGCCTCTAAACAGCCCAGTTTGGGCAAATTCATGGTGGAGGGAGCCTCTAACCAGCCCAGTTTGGACCAATTCATGGTGGAGGGAGCCTCTAAAAACCCCAGTTTGGACCAATTCATGGTGGAGGGAGCCTCTAAAAACCCCAGTTTGGACCAATTCATGGTGGAGGGAGCCTCTAAAAACCCCAGTTTGGACCAATTCATGCTGGAGGGAGCCTCTAAACAGCCCAGTTTGGGCAAATTCATGGTGGAGGGAGCCTCTAAAAACCCCAGTTTGGACGAATTCATGGTGGAGGGAGCCTCTAAAAACCCCAATTTGGACCAATTCATGGTGGAGGGAGCCTCTAAACAGCCCAGTTTGGGCAAATTCATGGTGGAGGGAGCCTATAAAAACCCCAGTTTGGACCAATTCATGGTGGAGGGAGCCTCTAAAAACCCCAGTTTGGACCAATTCATGGTGGAGGGAGCCTCTAAAAAACCCAGTTTGGACCAATTCATGGTGGAGGGAGCCTCTAAACAGCCCAGTTTGGGCAAATTCATGGTGGAGGGAGCCTCTAAAAACCCCAGTTTGGACCAATTCATGGTGGAGGGAGCCTCTAAAAACCCCAGTTTGGACCAATTCATGGTGGAGGGAGCCTCTAAAAAACCCAGTTTGGACCAATTCATGGTGGAGGGAGCCTCTAACCAGCCCAGTTTGGGCAAATTCATGGTGGAGGGAGCCTCTAAAAACCCCAATTTGGACCAATTCATGGTGGAGGGAGCCTCTAAACAGCCCAGTTTGGGCAAATTCATGGTGGAGGGAGCCTCTAAAAACCCCAGTTTGGACCAATTCATGGTGGAGGGAGCCTCTAAAAAACCCAGTTTGGACCAATTCATGGTGGAGGGAGCCTCTAACCAGCCCAGTTTGGACCAATTCATGGTGGAGGGAGCCTCTAAAAACCCCAGTTTGGACCAATTCATGGTGGAGGGAGCCTCTAAACAGCCCAGTTTGGACCAATTCATGGTGGAGAAAGCCTCTAAAAACCCCAATTTGGACCAATTCATGGTGGAGGGAGCCTCTAACCAGCCCAGTTTGGGCAAATTCATGGTGGAGGGAGCCTCTAAAAACCCCAATTTGGATCAATTCATGGTGGAGGGAGCCTCTAACCAGCAGAGTTTGGGCAAATTCATGGTGGAGGGAGCCTCTAAAAACCCCAGTTTGGACCAATTCATGGTGGAGGGAGCCTCTAAAAACCCCAGTTTGGACCAATTCATGGTGGAGGGAGCCTCTAACCAGCCCAGTGTGGGCAAATTCATGGTGGAGGGAGCCTCTAAACAGCCCAGTTTGGGCAAATTCATGGTGGAGGGAGCCTCTAACCAGCCCAGTTTGGGCAAATTCATGGTGGAGGGAGCCTCTAAAAAACCCAGTTTGGACCAATTCATGGTGGAGGGAGCCTCTAAACAGCCCAGTTTGGGCAAATTCATGGTGGAGGGAGCCTCTAAAAACCCCAGTTTGGACCAATTCATGGTGGAGGGAGCCTCTAAAAACCCCAGTTTGGACCAATTCATGGTGGAGGGAGCCTCTAAAAAACCCAGTTTGGACCAATTCATGGTGGAGGGAGCCTCTAACCAGCCCAGTTTGGACCAATTAATGGTGGAGGGAGCCTCTAAACAGCCAAGTTTGGACCAATTCATGGTGGAGGGAGCCTCTAAAAACCCCAGTTTGGACCAATTCATGGTGGAGGGAGCCTCTAACCAGCCCAGTTTGGGCAAATTCATGGTGGAGGGAGCCTCTAAACAGCCCAGTTTGGGCAAATTCATGGTGGAGGGATCCTCTAAAAACCCCAGTTTGGACCAATTCATGGTGGAGGGAGCCTCTAACCAGCCCAGTTTGGACCAATTCATGGTGGAGGGAGCCTCTAAAAACCCCAGTTTGGACCAATTTATGGTGGAGGGAGCCTCTAAACAGCCCAGTTTGGACCAATTCATGGTGGAGGGAGCCTCTAAAAACCCCAATTTGGACCAATTCATGGTGGAGGGAGCCTCTAACCAGCCCAGTTTGGACCAATTCATGGTGGAGGGAGCCTCTAACCAGCCCAGTTTGGGCAAATTCATGGTGGAGGGAGCCTCTAAAAACCCCAATTTGGACCAATTCATGGTGGAGGGAGCCTCTAAACAGCCCAGTTTGGGCAAATTCATGGTGGAGGGAGCCTCTAAAAACCCTAGTTTGGACCAATTCATGGTGGAGGGAGCCTCTAAAAACCCAGTTTGGACCAATTCATGGTGGAGGGAGCCTCTAACCAGCCCAGTTTGGACCAATTCATGGTGGAGGGAGCCTCTAAAAACCCCAGTTTGGACCAATTCATGATGGAGGGAGCCTCTAAAAACCCCAGTTTGGACCAATTCATGGTGGAGGGAGCCTCTAAAAACCCCAGTTTGGACCAATTCATGGTGGAGGGAACCTCTAAAAAACCCAGTTTGGACCAATTCATGGTGGAGGGATCCTCTAACCAGCCCAGTTTGGACCAATTCATGGTGGAGGGAGCCTCTAAACAGCCCAGTTTGGGCAAATTCATGGTGGAGGGAGCCTCTAACCAGCCCAGTTTGGACCAATTCATGGTGGAGGGAGCCTCTAAAAACCCCAGTTTGGACCAATTCATGGTGGAGGGAGCCTCTAAAAACCCCAGTTTGGACCAATTCATGGTGGAGGGAGCCTCTAAAAACCTCAGTTTGGACCAATTCATGCTGGAGGGAGCCTCTAAACAGCCCAGTTTGGGCAAATTCATGGTGGAGGGAGCCTCTAAAAACCCCAGTTTGGACCAATTCATGGTGGAGGGAGCCTCTAAAAACCCCAGTTTGGACCAATTCATGGTGGAGGGAGCCTCTAAAAACCCCAGTTTGGACCAATTCATGGTGGAGGGAGCCTCTAAAAAACCCAGTTTGCACCAATTCATGGTGGAGGGAGCCTATAAAAAACCCAGTTTGGACCAATTCATGGTGGAGGGAGCCTCTAAAAACCCCAGTTTGGACCAATTCATGGTGGAGGGAGAATCTAAACAGCCCAGTTTGGACCAATTCATGGTGGAGGGAGCCTCTAAAAACCCCAATTTGGACCAATTCATGGTGGAGGGAGCCTCTAACCAGCCCAGTTTGGACCAATTCATGGTGGAGGGAGCCTCTAACCAGCCCAGTTTGGGCAAATTCATGGTGGAGGGAGCTTCTAAAATCCCCAATTTGGACCAATTCATGGTGGAGGGAGCCTCTAAAAACCCCAATTTGGACCAATTCATGGTGGAGGGAGCCTCTAAACAGCCCAGTTTGGGCAAATTCATGGTGGAGGGAGCCTCTAAAAACCCCAGTTTGGACCAATTCATGGTGGAGGGAGCCTCTAAAAACCCCAGTTTGGACCAATTCATGGTGGAGGGAGCCTCTAAAAAACCCAGTTTGGACCAATTCATGGTGGAGGGAGCCTCTAAACAGCCCAGTTTGGACCAATTCATGGTGGAGGGAGCCTCTAAAAACCCCAATTTGGACCAATTCATGGTGGAGGGAGCCTCTAACCAGCCCAGTTTGGACCAATTCATGGTGGAGGGAGCCTCTAACCAGCCCAGTTTGGGCAAATTCATGGTGGAGGGAGCCTCTAAAAACCCCAGTTTGGACCAATTCATGGTGGAGGGTGCCTCTAACCAGCCCAGTTTTGGCAAATTCATGGTGGAGGGAGCCTCTAAAAACCCCAGTTTGGACCAATTCATGGTGGAGGGAGCCTCTAACCAGCCCAGTTTGGGCAAATTCATGGTGGAGGGAGCCTCTAACCAGCAGAGTTGTGGGAAAGCAGGGTGGAGGGAGCCTCTAACCAGCAGAGTTGGTGGAAATCAGGGTGGAGGGAGCCTCTAACCAGCAGAGTTGGGGGAAATCATGTTGGAGGGAGCCTAGTATTAGCAGAATTGTGCAACGCTTATGGTGGATGAGTATGAGGATGCGGAGGAATTGGAGAGGTTGAGTACAGACATGGAGTTTCATGTTGGGGTGCTTTACACAGGTGGGCACAAAAATGAAGGCTCTATCCAGTGGTGGTTCATTTTTATCAAAGTGAGCCGGTCGGCACTCTCAGCTGACAGACGGGTGCGCTTGTCAGTGATGATGCCACCGGCTGCACTGAACACCCTCTCAGATAGGACGCTGGCGGCAGGACAGGACAGCACCTCCAAGGCATATAGGGCAAGTTCAAGCCACAGGTCCAACTTCGACACCCAATACGTGTAGGGCGCAGAGGGTTCGGAGAGGACAGGGCTGTGGTCGGAAAGGTATTCCCGCAACATGCGCCTATACTTCTCACGCCTGGTGACACTAGGACCCTCTGTGGCGGCACTTTGGCGAGGGGGTGCCATCAAGGTGTCCCAGACCTTAGACAGTGTGCCCCTCGTTTGTGTGGACCGGTGAGAACTTGGTCGCCTACTGGAGGAACTGTCCTCCCTGCCGCCAACGTCACATGCTGGAAACATCTCCATCATATTCTGCACCAATTGCCTGTGGCAAGCATTGATGCGATTGGCCCTCCCCTCTACCGGAATAAAAGACGAGATGTTGTTTTTATACCGGGGGTCAAGGATAGCAAAGATCCAGTACTGGTTGTCCTCCATGATTTTGACAATACGCTTGTCGGTTGTAAAGCACCCCAACATGAACTCAGCCATGTCTGCCACAGTGTTAGTTGGCATGACTCCTCTGGCCCCACCGGAAAGTTCAATCTCCATTTCCTCCTCATCCTCCATGTCTACCCATCCGCGCTGCAACAATGGGACGATTCGAAGTTGCCCGGAAGCCTCCTGTATCACCATCACATCATCGGACAACTCTTCTTCCTCCTCCTCCTCCTCCTCCTCCTCCTCCTCCTCCATTAAACGCGATGAAGCGGACAGATGTGTGGACCTACTCTCCAGCTGTGACGGATCGGATGTTATCCCTGACTCCTCTGTGTGATCTGAGTTATCCCTGATGTCAATCAGGGATTCTCTCAGAACACACAAGAGCGGGATTGTAAGGCTCACCATCGCATCCTCAGAGCTCACCCTCCTTGTGGACTCCTCAAACACCCGTAGGATGTCACAAAGGTCTCTCATCCATGGCCACTCATGGATGAGAAACTGAGGCAGCTGACTTTGTGGCACCCTAGGGTTTTGTAGCTGGTATTCCATCAAAGGTCTCTGCTGCTCAACCACTCTATTCAACATCTGAAACGTTGAGTTCCAGCGTGTGGGGACGTCGCACAAAAGCCGGTGTTGTGGCACATGCAGGCGTTGCTGGAGAGATTTTAAGCTAGCAGCGGCTACTGTCGACTTGCGAAAGTGGGCGCACATGCGCCGCACTTTCACCAGTAGCTCTGGAACATTGGGGTAGCTCTTTAGGAAACGTTGCACCACTAGGTTGAAGACGTGGGCCAGGCATGGAACATGTTGGAGTCCGGCAAGCTCCAGAGCTGCTACCAGGTTCCGGCCGTTATCACAAACGACCATGCCTGGGCCCAGGTGCAGCGGCTCAAACCATATTGCCGTCTCATCGAGGAGGGCATCCCTCACCTCGGAGGCAGTGTGCTGTCTGTCCCCCAAGCTGATCAGCTTCAGCACAGCCTGCTGACGTCTACCAACGCCAGTGCTGCAACGTTTCCAACTCGTAGCTGGGGTCAATCTAACAGCGGAGGAGGAGGCGGTGGCGGAGGAGGAGGCGGTAGAGGAGGAGGAGGAGGGGGGTGTTCTTCTCGTGTCCCTGCCAGGAATGTTAGGCGGGGAGACGAGGTACACCGGGCCAGTTTGGGAAGCAGTCCCAGCCTCAACTACATTCACCCAGTGTGCCGTCAGTGAAATGTAGCGTCCCTGTCCGCATGCACTTGTCCACGCGTCGGTGGTCAAGTGGACCTTTGTGCAAAGCGCGGAACTAAGGGCCCGCCTGATGTTGAGTGACACGTGCTGGTGCAAGGCGGGGACGGCACACCGGGAGAAGTAGTGACGGCTAGGGACGGCATAGCGAGGTGCCGCAGTTGCCATCAGGTCCAGGAAGGCGGGAGTTTCAACAAGCCGGAACGCCAACATCTCCTGGGCCAGCAGTTTAGCGATGTTGGCGTTCAAGGCTTGCGCGTGTGGGTGGTTAGCAGTGTATTTCTGCCGCCGCTCCAATGTCTGAGAGATGGTGGGTTGTTGTAAAGAAGCGCCTGATGGTGCCTTTGATGGTGCAGGAGAAGGAGATAAGACAGGAACAGGGGAGGATGAGGGAGAAGTCAACAAAGTGGCGGAGGCAGATGAAGTGGTGTCCTGGCTCGTCCTCTGGAGTGCATCGCCAGCACAGTCAGCAGTGGCAGTGGCAGAGGCAGTGGCAGAGGCAGTGGCAGTGGCGTGAACGGCAGGCGGCCTTTGTCCTGCCGTTGCTGCCTGCCACTGATTCCAGTGCTTGGATTCCAAATGACGGCGCATTGAAGTGGTGGACAGGTTGCTCTTCTCAGAGCCCCTAATCAATTTCGAGAGACAAATTGTGCAGACAACACTATATCTGTCCTCGGCGCATTCCTTGAAAAAACTCCACACCTTCGAGAAACGTGCCCTCGAGGTGGGAGTTTTTCGGGGCTGGGTACGAACTGGAACATCTTGGGAGATTCCGGGTGTGGCCTGGCTTCGCCTAAGCTGCTGACCTCTGCCTCTGCCTCTAGCTACCCTTTTTGGTGCTGCACTTGCCTCAACATCCACACTACTTTCCCCGCTTGACATCCCCCCTGTCCAGGTCGGGTCAGTGTCCTCATCATCCACCACTTCCTCTTCCAACTCCTGTCTCATCTCGTCCTCCCGCACAATGCGCCAGTCAACTGGATGCCCTGACGGCAACTGCGTCACATCATCGTCGATGAGGGTGGGTTGCTGGTCATCCACCACCAAATCGAACGGAGATGGAGGAGACTCTAGTGTTTGAGCATCTGGACACAGATGCTC
Organism: Leptodactylus fuscus; assembly: GCF_031893055.1. Lineage (NCBI taxonomy): Eukaryota > Metazoa > Chordata > Amphibia > Anura > Leptodactylidae > Leptodactylus > Leptodactylus fuscus. The sequence continues at coordinate 6,612,765 of NC_134269.1, forward strand.
CTCTGTTAGGTTCGTGGAATCGTGACGTGGAGAGGCAGGTTGAGGGACAATGAAAGGAGCGGAGAACAGCTCTGGGGAGCAGGGAGAGTTGGGGTTATTGTTCTGTGAAGCTTGGGAATTTTGGGAGGAAGGAGGACAAGACTGTTGGGTAATAGGAGGAGAGGAGGCAGAGTCTGACTGGCTGCTGGACAATGTGCTGTAAGCGTTCTCTGACAGCCATTGCAAGACCTGTTCCTGGTTCTCGGGCCTACTAAGGTTTGTACCCTGCAGTTTAGTTAATGTGGCAAGCAACCCTGGCACTGTGGAGTGGCGCAATGCTTGCTGCCCCACAGGAGTAGGCACGGGACGCCCTGTGGCTTCACTGCTACCTTGCTCCCCAGAACCATTCCCCCGACCTCGCCCACGGCCTCGTCCACGTCCCTTTCCGGGAGCCTTGCGCATTTTGAATTCCCAGTTAGAAATTGGCACTATATACCAGTAGCAAAAATTGTGGGTGCACGTAACCCCAATATATTCTTTGAATTCCCAGTCAGACAATGGCACTATATACCAGTAGCAAGAAATGAGGGTATTTATAACCCCAATATATTCTTTGAATTACCAGTCAGAAACTGGCACTATATGGCAGTAGCAAGAAATGAGGGTATTTATAACCCCAATATATTCTTTGAATTCCCAGTCAGAAACTGGCACTGTATACCAGTAGTAAAAATTGTGGGTGCACGTAACCCCAATATATTCTTTGAATTACCAGTCAGAAACTGGCACTATATGGCAGTAGCAAGAAATGAGGGTATTTGTAACCCCAATATATTCTTTGAATTCCCAGTCAGAAACTGGCACTGTATACCAGTAGTAAAAATTGTGGGTGCACGTAACCCCAATATATTCTTTGAATTCCCAGTCAGACAATGGCACTGTATACCAGTAGTAAAAATTGTGGGTGCACGTAACCCCAATATATTCTTTGAATTCCCAGTCAGAAACTGGCACTATATGGCAGTAGCAAGAAATGAGGGTATTTATAACCCCAATATATTCTTTGAATTCCCAGTCAGACAATGGCACTATATACCAGTAGTAAAAATTGTGGGTGCACGTAACCCCAATATATTCTTTGAATTCCCAGTCAGACAATGGCACTGTATACCAGTAGTAAAAATTGTGGGTGCACATAACCCCAATATATTCTTTGAATTACCAGTCAGAAACTGGCACTATATGGCAGTAGCAAGAAATGAGGGTATTTGTAACCCCAATATATTCTTTGAATTCCCAGTCAGAAACTGGCACTGTATACCAGTAGTAAAAATTGTGGGTGCACGTAACCCCAATATATTCTTTGAATTCCCAGTCAGACAATGGGACTATATACCAGTAGCAAGAAATGAGGGTATTTATAACCCCAATATATTCTTTGAATTCCCAGTCAGACAATGGCACTATATGGCAGTAGCAAAAATAGTGGGTGTATATAGCCCCAATTCTATTGCTAGGGGACTTGCAGGGTATTTCTGGGGTGAAGGTGGGGGGGCACACCGTTGGAACGGGTATCGGGGGTATATATCGGGTATACGGGAATACACTGACAGTGTATTCCATTCAGGATCCTGGGAAAGCTGGGTTGCGGCGATTGAGCCCGTCAGTGCCACGTTACACTGACAAGCTTCTCCCTGGAATTTAGCTCTTACAAGAGCTGTTGTGGTTGTCTTCTCCTTCCTATCCTAGCCTGTCCCTGCCTACCCAGAATCTAAGCCCTAGCTAGCTGGACGGAAACCTCCGTCCTCGGTGAATTGCAAGCTCAGAATGACGCGAACCTGGGCGGCGCTGTTCTTTTAAATTAGAGGTCACATGTTTTTGGCAGCCAATGGGTTTTGCCTACTTTTCTCAACGTCACCGGTGTCGTAGTTCCTGTCCCACCTACCCTGCGCTGTTATTGGAGCAAAAAAGGCGCCAGGGAAGGTGGGAGGGGAATCGAGTAATGGCGCACTTTACCACGCGGTGTTCGATTCGATTCGAACATGCCGAACAGCCTAATATCCGATCGAACATGAGTTTGATAGAACACTGTTCGCTCATCTCTATTATTAAAAATAACTTTTTGGGGCTCTATCGGGGGTGTAATTGTGATTTTTGTGAGATAAACTTTTTCCCATAGGGATGCATTGGCCAGCGCTGATTGGCCGAATTCCGTACTCTGGCCAATCAGTGCTGGCCAATGCATTCTATTGGCGTGATGAAGCAGAGTGTGCACAAGGGTTCAAGCGCACCCTCGGCTCTGATGTAGCAGAGCCGAGGGTGCACTTGAACCCTTGTGCACCCTCGGCTCTGCTACATCAGAGCCGAGGGTCCGCTTGAACCCTTGTGCACACTCTGCTTCATCAAGCTAATAGAATGCATTGGCCAGCGCTGATTGAAGCAGAGCTGAATCTGTGTGCTTAGCTCAACTACTCCACCGGTGTAGTGAGCTAAACATACACATTCAGCACTGCTTCATCACGCCAATAGAATGCATTGGCCAGCACTGATTGGCCAGAGTATGGAATTCGGCCAATCAGCGCTGGCTCTGCTGGAGGAGGCGGAGTCTAAGGTCGGACCTGAATGGAGACTGGTGTGGAGCGATCTTAGACTCCGCCTCCTTTAGCAGAGCCAGCGCTGATTGGTCAAGTTCCGTACGCTGGCCAATCAGCGCTGGCCAATGCATTCTATTAGCGTGAACTGAGTTTGCACAGGGGTTCTAGTGCACCCTCGGATCTGCTACATCAGATTGCTACATCTGATGTAGCAGTGCCGAGTGTGCATCAGATGTGTAGTTGAGCAAAACTGGCTCAGCACTGCTAAGTCTCTGCATTCGCATAGGAATGCATTGGCCAGCCTTCGGCCAATCAGCACTGGCTCTGCCGGAGGAGGCGGAGTCTAAGGTCGGACCTGAATGGAGACTGGTGTGGAGCGATCTTAGACTCCGCCTCCTCCAGCAGAGCCAGCGCTGATTGGTCGAGTTCCGTACTCTGGCCAATCAGCACTGGCCAATGCATTTCTATGGGGAAAAGTTAGCTTGCGAAAATCGCAAACTGACAGGGATTTCCATGAAATAAAGTGACTTTTATGCCCCCAGACATGCTTCCCCTGCTGTCCCAGTGTCATTCCAGAGGTGTTGGCATCATTTCCTGGGGTGTCATAGTGGACTTGGTGACCCTCCAGACACGGATTTGGGTTTCCCCCTTAACGAGTTTATGTTCCCCATAGACTATAATGGGGTTCGAAACCCATTCGAACACTCGAACAGTGAGCGGCTGTTCGAATCGAATTTCGAACCTCGAACATTTTAGTGTTCGCTCATCTCTAGCTATTATACCCCATAGTGGCCCCTGCACACAGTATTATGTCCCATTGTGGACAAATATGAACAATTATTATACTCTGAAATCTTTTACGAGACCCAGGGAAGGATACAAACATAAAAAATACACTGTTACTTACCTGTCTCTGGCTCCGGCGCACTCCCTGCTGTTGTCGGCCATCTTCAATGACATACTGGACGTCACTCAAGCCATGAGCGACCTTTTTAAACACTATTTTTTCTTTCTAATTTTTTTGCACTTTGTATCAACACATCTATGTGTACTATTTTTAACCAATGGACCGAATAAAGGTTATGTCTTAAACTAAAGATCCCTGGAGCACAGACAGTATTGGGTTTTTTTCCTCTAAAAGTGTCTACATATTACCCCAAGAGGTCCGGGGGACGGGACGTGCACCGGTTGGATCGGACAGAAGTTCGGTGAGCTATTTACTGACCATATTTTTTCTATTTTTGCATTGCATATTGGACCTCTGGTCGGGATAGCTCGTTAAAACGATTGAATAACATTTAAATTCTATATACGAATTCTATATTCGCGTTTATTGAAATGGATAATACAAGGCATAAAAAGATAGCAGCGGTATTTGGAGGTATAGAAGAAACACAAAAAGAAGAGTCTGTGTCTATAAAAGAATTACTTAGGAAAAAAGAGAAATTACTCTTACAAGAACTTAGACTCTTTTGGGACCACGCCACGCTAAGCCAATATGTAGAAAAATGTATTATACCGCGTGGATTACGCATACATAAGTTACAGTCCTATGAAAAAGTTTGGGCACCCCTATTAATCTTAATCATTTTTAGTTCTAAATATTTTGGTATTTGCAGCAGCCATTTCAGTTTGATATATCTAATAACTGATGGACACAGTAATATTTCAGGATTGAAATGAGGTTTATTGTACTAACAGAAAATGTGCAATATGCATTAAACCAAAATTTGACCGGTGCAAAAGTATGGGCACCTCAACAGAAAAGTGACATTAATATTTAGTAGATCCTCCTTTTGCAAAGATAACAGCCTCTAGTCGCTTCCTGTAGCTTTTAATCAGTTCCTGGATCCTGGATAAAGGTATTTTGGACAAACAATTCAAGTTCAGTTAAGTTAGATGGTCGCCGAGCATGGACAGCCCGCTTCCAATCATCCCACAGATGTTCAATGATATTCAGGTCTGGGGACTGGGATGGCCATTCCAGAACATTGTAATTGTTCCTCTGCATGAATGCCTGAGGATTTGGAGCGGTGTTTTGGATCATTGTCTTGCTGAAATATCCATCCCCGGCGTAACTTCAACTTCGTCACTGATTCTTGAACATTATTCTCAAGAATCTGCTGATACTGAGTGGAATCCATGCGACCCTCAACTTTAACAAGATTCCCGATGCCGGCATTGGCCACACAGCCCCAAAGCATGATGGAACCTCCACCAAATTTTACAGTGGGTAGCATGTGTTTTTCTTGGAATGCTGTTTCTTTTTGGACGCCATGCATAACACCTTTTTTTATAACCAAACAACTCAATTTTTGTTTCCAAAATGAAGCTGCCTTGTCCAAATGTGCTTTTTCATACCTCAGGCAACTCTATTTGTGGCGTACGTGCAGAAACGGCTTCTTTCTCATCACTCTCCCATACAGCTTCTATTTGTGCAAAGTGCGCTGTATAGTTGACCGATGCACAGTGACACCATCTGCAGCAAGATGATGCTGCAGCTCTTTGGAGGTGGTCTGTGGATTGTCCTTGACTGTTCTCACCATTCTTCTTCTCTGCCTTTCTGATATTTTTCTTGGCCTGCCACTTCTGGGCTTAACAAGAACTGTCCCTGTGGTCTTCCATTTCCTTACTATGTTCCTCACAGTGGAAACTGACAGGTTAAATCTCTGAGACAACTTTTTGTATCCTTCCCCTGAACAACTATGTTGAACAATCTTTGTTTTCAGATCATTTGAGAGTTGTTTTGAGTAGCCCATGATGCCACTCTTCAGAGGAGATTCAAATAGTAGAACAACTTGCAATTGGCCACCTTAAATACCTTTTCTTATGATTGGATACACCTGGTTATGAAGGTCAAAGCTCACTGAGGTTACAAAACCAATTTTGTGCTTCAGTAAGTCAGTAAAAAGTAGTTAGGAGTATTCAAATCAATAAAATGATAAGGGTGCCCATACTTTTGCACCGGTCAAATTTTGGTTTAATGCATATTGCACATTTTCTGTTAGTACAATAAACCTCATTTCAATCCAGAAATATTACTGTGTCCATCAGTTATTAGATATATCAAACTGAAATGGCTGTTGCAAACACCAAAATATTTAGAACAAAAAATGATTAAGATTAATAGGGGTGCCCAAACTTTTTCATAGGACTGTACCTGCGTTTTCTCATGATGAAAAATTCCTTGAGGGTTGGAACAGAATTTTAAGTGATTGCTCTATAAAACTTATGGAACACATCATTAACCTGGAATCCTCTAAATTGAGTGTCATTCGAGAGGAAATCTCAGGGTTACAAGAACAAATAAAAGGCTATAAATTAACTGAATCTTTAACCACTTCCGGACCGCCCATAGACTATATACATCCGGGAAGTGGTTGCCTAGTTCTGACAGGACATACCGGTACGTCCACTCAGAACACAGCAGCTGCACGGAGATCGTGCAGCTGCTTTCAATGGGAGCCGGCTGTAACTTGAGCCGGAGCTCCCAGAGAGATAGTAGGGAAGATTTATTACCTCTCCTGCTATCTCGATCGCTGTGTATACAGTGCTCAATGAGCGCTGTATACACAGCTATGGACGCTGCCATAATTCAGCTGCCCTCTGAGCAGAGTCTTGCAAAAGCTGCTGGGTCCTACAGGACCCCAGATCAGCTCAGTAAGCTGTGTATACAGCGTGCAGGAGGCTGGATTTCTCCTGCAACTGGGGTTAAATGTAGCAGCCCCAGTTATAGGAGAAATCAGCCTCAAGTACAAAAAAATAAGTGATCAGATGTCCCCAAAGGTCTCTTATCAGCTTATGGGGACAGAATCTGGAAAAAAAAAAAATAATAATAATAATAAAAAAAGTAAAAAAAAAAAGTAAATAATAAAAATAAATAAATAATACACTAATAAAACGTCGTTATTAAAGGTTATAGCCCCGCCCCCGACAACACCATACAAAATAAAAATTACCGTAACGGAGAGGAAAAAATATTTTTATAGAGTTTTTCAGTGACACTTTGTGTTCTTAAATAAAAAAATAATAATAAATTGAAAACCAGACACAATTTCCCTCCTACTTTGTTTATATTTTCCTGGATATAAAAAAAAATAAAACACATTTGAAAATTAAAATAACATAAAAATAAAGCCGTATGTGTCCCCGAAAAAAGACGCAAAAATTAGTTGACTGAGACATACGAGAAAAATTGTACAGACCTCAAAACCGCACATACAAAATAAACCTAAAATGTGTCTGGTCCTGGACCACAAATTGGCCGGTACTGAAGTGGTTAAAAGAATTAGACATAAATATTATGTCCAACATTGAAAAAAACAGAAGAATTGATTATGAGCAAGAAAAAACAAAAAATTGAAAGGGACATTAAGAACTACAACAGTGGCTACATATATAAAAAACAAGATCATTTTAAGCCTAATTTTTCTACACCTAAATCCATTCTCAAAAACAACCAGAGAGGTGGTGCACGTCCCCGAAATAATGACAAGAGGAATGTGTCGTTTAACTCCTCAAGGGATTCAGATATATCAACAGTTTTTTCATATAGAAAATCAGATAGTTCATTGGATTCAGCAGACACCTCGGGAGTAGAGATGAGCGAACACTAAAATGTTCGAGGTTCGAAATTCGATTCGAACAGCCGCTCAATGTTCGTGTGTTCGAATGGGTTTCGAACCCCATTATAGTCTATGGGGAACAGATACTCGTTAAGGGGGAAACCCAAATCCGTGTCTGGAGGGTCACCAAGTCCACTATGACACCCCAGGAAATGATGCCAACACCTCTGGAATGACACTGGGACAGCAGGGGAAGCATGTCTGGGGGCATCTAACACACCAAAGACCCTCTATTACCCCAACATCACAGCCTAACAACTACACACTTTACACACTCAATACCACCTCTCTGACAGTAGGAAAACACCTTGAAACATGTGTATTTGGCACTTGCAGTGAGGAGAGCTTGTCACCAGCAGTGAATTTGGCCCTTGTAGTAAGTTGAGGTTGGCACCAACATTTGTTTTGAAAATCAGGGTGGATTGAGCCTCTAACCAGCAGAGTTTGGGCAAATTCATGGTGGAGGGAGCCTCTAAACACCCCAGTTTGGACCAATTCATGGTGGAGGGAGCCTCTAAAAACCCCAGTTTGGACCAATTCATGGTGGAGGGAGCCTCTAACCAGCCCAGTGTGGGCAAATTCATGGTGGAGGGAGCCTCTAAAAAACCCAGTTTGGACCAATTCATGGTGGAGGGAGCCTCTAACCAGCCCAGTTTGGGCAAATTCATGGTGGAGGGAGCCTCTAAAAAACCCAGTTTGGACCAATTCATGGTGGAGGGAGCCGCTAAACAGCCCAGTTTGGACCAATTCATGGTGGAGGGAGCCTCTAAAAACCCCAGTTTGGACCAATTCATGGTGGAGGGAGCCTCTAAAAAACCCAGTTTGGACCAATTCATGGTGGAGGGAGCCTCTAACCAGCCCAGTTTGGACCAATTAATGGTGGAGGGAGCCTCTAAACAGCCAAGTTTGGACCAATTCATGGTGGAGGGAGCCTCTAAAAAACCCAGTTTGGACCAATTCATGGTGGAGGGAGCCTCTAACCAGCCCAGTTTGGGCAAATTCATGCTGGAGGGAGCCTCTAAACAGCCCAGTTTGGGCAAATTCATGGTGGAGGGAGCCTCTAAACAGCCCAGTTTGGACCAATTAATGGTGGAGGGAGCCGCTAAACAGCCCAGTTTGGACCAATTCATGGTGGAGGGAGCCTCTAAAAACCCCAGTTTGGACCAATTCATGGTGGAGGGAGCCTCTAACCAGCCCAGTTTGGACCAATTCATGGTGGAGGGAGCCTCTAAACAGCCAAGTTTGGACCAATTCATGGTGGAGGGAGCCTCTAAAAACCCCAGTTTGGACCAATTCATGGTGGAGGGAGCCTCTAACCAGCCCAGTTTGGGCAAATTCATGGTGGAGGGAGCCTCTAAACAGCCCAGTTTGGGCAAATTCATGGTGGAGGGAGCCTCTAACCAGCCCAGTTTGGACCAATTAATGGTGGAGGGAGCCGCTAAACAGCCCAGTTTGGACCAATTCATGGTGGAGGGAGCCTCTAAAAACCCCAGTTTGGACCAATTCATGGTGGAGGGAGCCTCTAAAAAACCCAGTTTGGACCAATTCATGGTGGAGGGAGCCTCTAACCAGCCCAGTTTGGACCAATTCATGGTGGAGGGAGCCTCTAAACAGCCAAGTTTGGACCAATTCATGGTGGAGGGAGCCTCTAAAAACCCCAGTTTGGACCAATTCATGGTGGAGGGAGCCTCTAACCAGCCCAGTTTGGGCAAATTCATGGTGGAGGGAGCCTCTAAACAGCCCAGTTTGGGCAAATTCATGGTGGAGGGAGCCTCTAACCAGCCCAGTTTGGACCAATTAATGGTGGAGGGAGCCGCTAAACGGCCCAGTTTGGACCAATTCATGGTGGAGGGAGCCTCAAAAAAACCAAATTTGGACCAATTCATGGTGGAGGGAGCCTCTAAACAGCCCAGTTTGGGCAAATTCATGGTGGAGGGAGCCTCTAACCAGCAGAGTTGGTGGAAATCAGGGTGGAGGGAGCCTCTAACCAGCAGAGTTGGGGGAAATCAGGGTGGAGGGAGCCTCTAACCAGCAGAGTTGGGGGAAATCAGGGTGGAGGGAGCCTAGTATTAGCAGAATTGTGCAACGCTTATGGTGGATGAGTATGAGGATGCGGAGGAATTGGAGAGGTTGAGTACAGACATGGAGTTTCATGTTGGGGTGCTTTACACAGGTGGGCACAAAAATGACGGCTCTACCCAGTGGTGGTTCATTTTTATCAAAGTGAGCCGGTCGGCACTCTCAGCTGACAGACGGGTGCGCTTGTCAGTGATGATGCCACCGGCTGCACTGAACACCCTCTCAGATAGGACGCTGGCGGCAGGACAGGACAGCACCTCCAAGGCATATAGGGCAAGTTCAAGCCACAGGTCCAACTTCGACACCCAATACGTGTAGGGCGCAGAGGGGTCGGAGAGGACAGGGCTGTGGTCGGAAAGGTATTCCCGCAACATGCGCCTATACTTCTCACGCCTGGTGACACTAGGACCCTCCGTGGCGGCACTTTGGCGAGGGGGTGCCATCAAGGTGTCCCAGACCTTAGACAGTGTGCCCCTCGTTTGTGTGGACCGGTGAGAACTTGGTTGCCTACTGGAGGAACTGCCCTCCCTGCCGCCAACGTCACATGCTGGAAACATCTCCATCATATTCTGCACCAATTGCCTGTGGCAAGCATTGATGCGATTGGCCCTCCCCTCTACCGGAATAAAAGACGAGATGTTGTTTTTATACCGGGGGTCAAGGATAGCAAAGATCCAGTACTGGTTGTCCTCCATGATTTTGACAATACGCTTGTCGGTTGTAAAGCACCCCAACATGAACTCAGCCATGTCTGCCACAGTGTTAGTTGGCATGACTCCTCTGGCCCCACCGGAAAGTTCAATCTCCATTTCCTCCTCATCCTCCATGTCTACCCATCCGCGCTGCAACAATGGGACGATTCGAAGTTGCCCGGAAGCCTCCTGTATCACCATCACATCATCGGACAACTCTTCTTCCTCCTCGCCCTCCTCCTCCTCCTCCATTAAACGCGATGAAGCGGACAGATGTGTGGACCTACTCTCCAGCTGTGACGGATCGGATGCTATCCCTGACTCCTCTGTGTGATCTGAGTTATCCCTGATGTCAATCAGGGATTCTCTCAGAACACACAAGAGCGGGATTGTAAGGCTCACCATCGCATCCTCAGAGCTCACCCTCCTTGTGGACTCCTCAAAGACCCGTAGGATGTCACAAAGGTCTCTCATCCATGGCCACTCATGGATGTGAAACTGAGGCAGCTGACTTTGTGGCACCCTAGGGTTTTGTAGCTGGTATTCCATCAAAGGTCTCTGCTGCTCAACCACTCTATTCAACATCTGAAACGTTGAGTTCCAGCGTGTGGGGACGTCGCACAAAAGCCGGTGTTGTGGCACATGCAGGCGTTGCTGGAGAGATTTTAAGCTAGCAGCGGCTACTGTCGACTTGCGAAAGTGGGCGCACATGCGCCGCACTTTCACCAGTAGCTCTGGAACATTGGGGTAGCTCTTTAGGAAACGTTGCACCACTAGGTTGAAGACGTGGGCCAGGCATGGAACATGTTGGAGTCCGGCAAGCTCCAGAGCTGCTACCAGGTTCCGGCCGTTATCACAAACGACCATGCCTGGGCCCAGGTGCAGCGGCTCAAACCATATTGCCGTCTCATCGAGGAGGGCATCCCTCACCTCGGAGGCAGTGTGCTGTCTGTCCCCCAAGCTGATCAGCTTCAGCACAGCCTGCTGACGTCTACCAACGCCAGTGCTGCAACGTTTCCAACTCGTAGCTGGGGTCAATCTAACAGCGGAGGAGGAGGCGGTGGCGGAGGAGGAGGCGGTGGCGGAGGAGGAGGCGGTAGAGGAGGAGGAGGAGGGGGATGTTCTTCTCGTGTCCCTGCCAGGAATGTTAGGCGGGGAGACGAGGTACACCGGGCCAGTTTGGGAAGCAGTCCCAGCCTCAACTACATTCACCCAGTGTGCTGTCAGTGAAATGTAGCGTCCCTGTCCGCATGCACTTGTCCACGCGTCGGTGGTCAAGTGGACCTTTGTGCAAAGCGCGGAACTAAGGGCCCGCCTGATGTTGAGTGACACGTGCTGGTGCAAGGCGGGGACGGCACACCGGGAGAAGTAGTGACGGCTAGGGACGGCATAGCGAGGTGCCGCAGTTGCCATCAGGTCCAGGAAGGCGGGAGTTTCAACAAGCCGGAACGACAACATCTCCTGGGCCAGCAGTTTAGCGATGTTGGCGTTCAAGGCTTGCGCGTGTGGGTGGTTAGCAGTGTATTTCTGCCGCCGCTCCAATGTCTGAGAGATGGTGGGTTGTTGTAAAAAAACGCCTGATGGTGCCTTTGATGGTGCAGGAGAAGGAGATAAGACAGGACCAGGGGAGGATGAGGGAGAAGTCAACAAAGTGGCGGAGGCAGATGAAGTGGTGTCCTGGCTCGTCCTCTGGAGTGCATCGCCAGCACAGTCAGCAGTGGCAGTGGCAGAGGCAGAGGCAGTGGCAGAGGCAGTGGCAGTGGCGTGAACGGCAGGCGGCCTTTGTCCTGCCGTTGCTGCCTGCCACTGATTCCAGTGCTTGGATTCCAAATGACGGCGCATTGAAGTGGTGGACAGGTTGCTCTTCTCAGAGCCCCTAATCAATTTTCGAGAGGCAAATTGTGCAGACAACACTATATCTGTCCTCGGCGCATTCCTTGAAAAAACTCCACACCTTCGAGAAATGTGCCCTCGAGGTGGGAGTTTTTCGGGGCTGGGTACGAACTGGAACATCTTGGGAGATTCCGGGTGTGGCCTGGCTTCGCCTAAGCTGCTGACCTCTGCCTCTGCCTCTAGCTACCCTTTTTGGTGCTGCACCTGCCTCAACATCCACACTACTTTCCCCGCTTGACATCCCCCCTGTCCAGGTCGGGTCAGTGTCCTCATCATCCACCACTTCCTCTTCCAACTCCTGTCTCATCTCCTCCTCCCGCACAATGCGCCGGTCAACTGGATGCCCTGACGGCAACTGCGTCACATCATCGTCGATGAGGGTGGGTTGCTGGTCATCCACCACCAAATCGAACGGAGATGGAGGAGACTCTAGTGTTTGAGCATCTGGACACAGATGCTCCTCTGTTAGGTTCGTGGAATCGTGACGTGGAGAGGCAGGTTGAGGGACAATGAAAGGAGCGGAGAACAGCTCTGGGGAGCAGGGACAGTTTGGGTTATTGTTCTGTAAAGCTTCGGAATTTTGGGAGGAAGGAAGACAAGACTGTTGGGTAATAGGAGGAGAGGAGGCAGAGTCTGACTGGCTGCTGGACAATGTGCTGTAAGCGTTCTCTGACAGCCATTGCAAGACCTGTTCCTGGTTCTCGGGCCTACTAAGGTTTGTACCCTGCAGTTTAGTTAATGTGGCAAGCAACCCTGGCACTGTGGAGTGGCGCAATGCTTGCTGCCCCACAGGCAGGGCACGGGACGCCCTGTGGCTTCACTGCTACCTTGCTCCCCAGAACCATTCCCCCGACCTCGCCCACGGCCTCGTCCACGTCCCTTTCCGGGAGCCTTGCGCATTTTGAATTCCTAGTTAGAAATTGGCACTGTATACCAGTAGTAAAAATTGTGGGTGCACGTAACCCCAATATATTCTGTGAATTACCAGTCAGAAACTGGCACTATATGGCAGTAGCAAGAAATGAGGGTATTTGTATTCCCAATATATTCTTTGAATTCCTAGTTAGAAATTGGCACTGTATACCAGTAGTAAAAATTGTGGGTGCACGTAACCCCAATATATTCTTTGAATTCCCAGTCAGACACTGGCACTATATGGCAGTAGCAAGAAATGAGGGTATTTGTATTCCCAATATATTCTTTGAATTCCCAGTCAGACAATGGCACTGTATACCAGTAGTAAAAATTGTGGGTGCACGTAACCCCAATATATTCTTTGAATTCCCAGTCAGACAATGGCACTGTATACCAGTAGTAAAAATTGTGGGTGCACGTAACCCCAATATATTCTTTGAATTACCAGTCAGAAACTGGCACTATATGGCAGTAGCAAGAAATGAGGGTATTTATAACCCCAATATATTCTTTGAATTCCCAGTCAGACAATGGCACTGTATACCAGTAGTAAAAATTGTGGGTGTATATAGCCCCAATTCTATTGCTAGGGGACTTGCAGGGTATTTCTGGGGTGAAGGTGGGGGGGCACACCGTTGGAACGGGTATCGGGGGTATATATCGGGTATACGGGAATACACTGACAGTGTATTCCATTCAGGATCCTGGGAAAGCTGGGTTGCGGCGATTGAGCCCGTCAGTGCCACGTTACACTGACAAGCTTCTCCCTGGAATTTAGCTCTTACAAGAGCTGTTGGTTGTCTTCTCCTTCCTATCCTAGCCTGTCCCTGCCTACCCAGAATCTAAGCCCTAGCTAACTGGACAGAAACCTCCGTCCTCGGTGAATTGCAAGCTCAGAATGACGCGAACCTGGGCGGCGCTGTTCTTTTAAATTAGAGGTCACATGTTTTCGGCAGCCAATGGGTTTTGCCTACTTTTCTCAACGTCACCGGTGTCGTAGTTCCTGTCCCACCTACCCTGCGCTGTTATTGGAGCAAAAAAGGCGCCAGGGAAGGTGGGAGGGGAATCGAGTAATGGCGCACTTTACCACGCGGTGTTCGATTCGATTCGAACATGCCGAACAGCCTAATATCCGATCGAACATGAGTTCGATAGAACACTGTTCGCTCATCTCTACTCGGGAGATATTCCAAACCAACGTAGTAGAAGCTTGTATGACCAGTCAAAAAACGATTTGATTGTCAGAGACAACGTAAGAACAAAGAAAAGACCGTGGTACGATACAGGAGCAAGACAATAAAGGACACTAATGCAAAATCTAGTATCATCAATTTGTCATCTACAACACTAACAGAAACTGAACTCAACCTACTGGACAAAGGAATGAACTCTGTGCCTACCTGCAATTGTGATTTATTTCAAACACTCTTAGATATTAATAAATTCATTAGAACAATTACAGTTAAAAAACATTTTACTGATAAGAATGATCGTTCAGCAGAACCAGTAGAACTTAGTGATAATCCTGAGTACATCTTGGAAAATAGAAAAAGTCTCCCACTTAACACAGGGGTCAAGGAACACCTAGTGTTACAAACTTTAATAGATCTAGGGCAGTGATGGCGAACCTTTTAGAGACCGAGTGCCCAAACTGCAACCCAAAACCCACAAAATTTTCGCGGAGTGCCAACACGACAATATAGACTTAATACTATGCGGATCCACAATTGCGGACAGTTACTGACCAAAAATTACAGTCATGTGGGGCTTTACAGAGCTTTCAATAATACAAACAACGTTGTACTGAAATGTAAAGGTCTCGGCATTTGGTACTTTGAACAATTAATTTTCACTATTTACATCGCACAGGATCTGTTTTATAGTGAGCGTGTAATATTCTTACATCCTGTACTAATATCACGTCTGCTATAAAACAGATACTGTGTGATATAAATAGTGAGGGGACCCCAGACAGTATTATATGCTCTGCAGTGGGCCCACCACACAATATTATATTCTCCACAGTACCACAGTAGCCCCCCAGTGTTATATGCTCCGCAGTAGGTGTCCCCCCCCCACAGGATTATATGCTCCACAGTGGCATCCACACACAGTATTGTGTGCTTATAAATAGCCCCCCCCCCCAGTATTATATGCTCTTTAGTACACCCCCCAGTATTATAAGCCACCCCAGTATTATAAGCCCCCCCAGTATTATACACTCCCCCCAGTATTATAAGCCCCCTCAGTATTATACACTCCCCCCAGTATTATACACTCCCCCCAGTATTATACACTCCCCCCAGTATTATAAGCCCCCTCAGTATTATACACTCCCCCCAGTATTATACACTCCCCCCAGTATTATACACTCCCCCCAGTATTATACACTCCCCCCAGTATTATACACCCCACCCAGTATTATAAGCCCCCTCAGTATTATACACTCCCCCCAGTATTATAAGCCCCCTCAGTATTATACACTCCCCCCAGTATTATAAGCCCCCTCAGTATTATACACTCCCCCCAGTATTATACACTCCCCCCAGTATTATACACTCCCCCCAGTATTATACACTCCCCCCAGTATTATAAGCCCCCTCAGTATTATACACTCCCCCCAGTATTATACACTCCCCCCAGTATTATAAGCCCCCCCAGTATTATACACTCCCCCCCCAGTATCATACACCCCACCAAGTATTATAAGCGCTCCCCCCAACATCATATACACAGTGAGCCACTCTCATACTCACCCCTGAAGAGCCGCCGGCATCCACCTTCTTGTCACTGGCGGCGCTGATGACGTCATCGCGCCCGCGTCGGGGCAGAGGTCAAACTCTGCAGCCAGTGTAGGCCGCGGTCGCGCGATCCGCGGCCTACCCTGACAGCTTTCAGCTGTATGTGCATTTGCACATACAACTGAAGGCAGTGATCGCTCATCAACGGGGAATCCTGTACCGGATTCCCTGTTGGTGAGCGATCCGGGCGACCGCACGCGTGCCAGCTTGGAGGGCTCTGCGTGCCCTCTCTGGCACGCGTGCCATAGGTTCGCCATCACTGATCTAGGGTATCAGTGTGAGAAAGTGAGTAAGGAGGTAGATACCATCAAGGTCTAAAGGGTTAATCCTGAATTCTACCCAGTGAAGGCTAGGGAAAGTCATTACAATTTATTTCAACATAAGGTGGAACAGGATTTAAAAGCCTTAGCAGTACAGACGAAGGAAAGGAAAATTAGGGATAATTTAACATATGCAGAAAGAAGGGCTTTACAATCACTGGAAAAAGATAAAAACCTGATAATAAGGAGAGCCGATAAAGGAGGCACTATTGCCGTCCTTAATCGTACCGATTATGAAAAAAGTTGCTATGACATTTTAGAGGATTCTAGGACCTATTTAAAATTGACGTATAATCCTACAGAGAAACTATATCAAATCATTCAGGAAGGTATTTCCCTAGGGGTTTTTAGTGAGATAGAAGGTGAATATTTGTTTAACCCTTGTCCCCAAACGGCAACCTTCTATGGGTTGCCGAAATTACATAAGGCTGTAAATCCCCCTCCCCTAAGACCCATTGTTTCAGGGAAAAATTCTTTAAACAAAAGGTTAGCCGTCTGGCTGGATCGTATTTTGCAGCCATTAGTTAGTCGTACGGCTGGATTCATTAAAGAAGTGTTAAAAAAACTTTAAAAATTTCAGATGGCAAGAACAATTTTCCTGGCTTTCTTGTGGCGTGGCAGCACTATATTCAAGTATCCCCCACGGGGGTGCTCTGGATGCTCTTGCCCACCAGTTGTACAAATATAGTAATGTCACGGAGCCCACCAGCAAATTTATTTTGACAGTCACAGAATTTTTGTTAAAACACAATTTTTTTTTTATGTTTGGTGAAGAATATTATTTACAGATTTGTGGAGCCCCTATGGGGGCCCCCTTCTCACCTTCCATAGCAAATTTATTCATGTTATTTTGGGAGGAGAGGTATATTTTTTTCATTGTCAAATCCATTTTTTGATTTTCTTTTCTGGTATGGGCGCTACATAGACGATATTTTGATTGTCTGGTCCGGCAATGTAGCGCCAATACCAGAATTTATTTCTTATTTAAATAATAATAATTTAAATTTAGGTTTCACTTTTCACCATCAGCCCACAGTTATTAATTTTTTGGATATGACGCTGGTGGGCTCCGTGCAAGATGGGATTGTTATTACTTCACTTTATAGGAAAGAAATATCAGGCAACACCATCCTGAGGGCAAATAGCTGCCACCCAAGCCATACTATTCGGAGCATCCCCGTGGGGGAATTAGTGCGGGCAAAGAGAGCGTGCACTGAGCCAGGTGAATTTAAACTCGAAAGTTCTAATATAATTGCAAGGTTAAAGGCTAGAAATTATCCAGATTGGATTCTGAAGGAAGCAGTCTCAAAAGTAGAAGTCAGAAGTAGGGACGAACTTTTATCAAACTGAACGGGTTAATAATGCGGGAAAGGAAAGGGAGGACAATAGTATTACGTTCTCGACACCATATAGCCCTCAATTTAATCAAATTAAAGGAATTATAAAGAAAAATCTCCCTATTCTACAGTTGGATGACGTGACCAATAATATCCTTAGTAAAGGTGTAAGATATGTCTCACGCAGGGGTACAACTTTAGGGAATGTATTGTCACCTGGTCACTATGTCAAAGATTGTGGGACTAAAGTTGCCTCTTTTGGTATGAAAGGATCCTACAAGTGTGGGGCACCCAAACGCAAAGCCTGTAAATTTACCACGAATGTTGCTACACTCCTAGTATATCTTCTCTTCTCAGCATATGTGTGTCTACGTTTGTAATATACTACTGTGTATTATCCTGTATCTGTATTACTAGGCTGCTGAAACATGCTGAAATTTCCCCAATGTGGGACTATTAAAGGATTATCTTATCTTATCTTACACTTGAAAGTTGTGCATCAAGTTGCAGGGTGCGGAATACTTCCCAAATTAATTGCAACACGAGTTTTGTAGTTTATTGTGTTCGATGTTCCGAGTGTAGAAAGGATTATATTGGTAGCACGACAAGAGATCTAAAAATACGTATACACGAGCGCATAAGAGATAGCGCTAAATCCCCTACAGATAACATCTCGGGGGCTGCTAAACATTTTTCTCAAGTACATGGAGGCTCTGTTAAATCTTTTTTATTTTGGGGCATAGAAGTCAAAGTACATCCAAGGGGAGGAGACAGAAAAAAACTACTCCTTAAGCGAGAAGCATC
Source organism: Leptodactylus fuscus (assembly GCF_031893055.1). Lineage (NCBI taxonomy): Eukaryota > Metazoa > Chordata > Amphibia > Anura > Leptodactylidae > Leptodactylus > Leptodactylus fuscus. The sequence goes on from NC_134269.1 coordinate 6,630,804, forward strand.
TTGGATACTTAAGTTTAATAGTAGATTCCCTTTTGGATTTAACATCAAGTCAGACTTGGCGCTGATTTATTAACCCCTTCCCGCCGATGGCATTTTTTGATTTTCGTTTTTCGTTTTTGACTCCCCTCCTTCTAAACCCCATAACTTTTTTATTTCTCCGCTCCCAGAGCCATATGAGGTCTTAATTTTTGCGGGACAAATTTTTCTTCATGATGCCACCATTAATTATTCTACATAATGTACTGGGAAGCAGGAAAAAAATTCAGAATGGGGTGGATTTGAAGAAAAAATGCATTTCTGCGACTTTCTTACGGGCTTTGGTTTTACGGCGTTCACTGTGCAGCCAAAATGATATGTCCCCTGTATTCTGTGTTTCGGTATGGTTCCAGGGATACCAAATTTATATGGTTTTACATTTTGACCCCTTAAAAAAAATCCAAAACTGTGTTAAATTTTTTTTTTTCTTCTAAAAGTCGCCATATTCCGATGGCCGTAACTTTTTTATACGTCAGTGTACGGGGATGCATAGGGCGTCGTTTTTTGCGGGGCCGGATGTACTTTTAAGTTCTACCATTTTCGGGAAATGTTATTGCTCTGATCACTTTTTATTCAAATTTTTATCAGAATCAAAACAGTGAAAAAACGTCGGTTTGGCACTTTTGACTATTTTTCCCACTACGGCGTTTACCGAACAGGAAAAATATTTTTATAGATTCGTAGAGCGGGCGATTTCGGACGCGGGGATACCTAACATGTATATGTTTCACAGTTTTTAACTACTCTTATATGTGTTCTAGGGAAAGGGGGGTGATTTGAACTTTTAATACTTTTTTATTTTTATTTATTTTTTTTTTTTTGCATTTATTAGACCCCCCTAGGGGTGTTGAACCCCAGGGGGTCTGATCACTAATGCAATGCATTACAATGCTAATGCATTGCAATGCATTGCAAAAAATCATTCTCTCTTTTGCAGGCTGCCTAGACCAGCCTGCAAAAGAGAGAATTTGCAGAAAAGCCTGGGAGCCTGTACAAGGCTCCCGGCTGTCATGGCAATGGGACGTCAGCCCTGGAGCATGCTCCAGGAGCCGGTGATCCCGGGCAAAATGGCGGCGCCCATGCGCCGCCGGGAAAATGGCGCCTCCTTTGACCGCGGCGCCGGAGGGGTTAATGCCTCCGATCGGTCCGGGGACCGATCGGAGGCATTAGAGCCGGTTGTCTACTGCTTAAAGCAGTAGACACCCGGCAGCTATGGCGGCCGCCCGGCTCCCGGGCGGTCGCCATAGTTACAGACTCGACATGCGCCGTACTATTACGGCGCATGTCGGGAAGGGGTTAAAGGATCTTGCGGTAGTTTGCCCTTTGCAGTTTGGGTGGACCCGTATTTGAAGTTTGGTCACGTTTACTCATGTGAATTTAGACTTAATAGTTTAAAAATGCCTATTAACTGTGCATTCAAGCGAGTAATAGCTTCTATTGACAGTACATTACAGGAAAAAAAGGATTTACACCTTGTTTAATGGGTTCTAATGAGGCCAATAGGTCAACTAGTCTATCAGGGTGGCCCGGGCATAGTAAAAAGTAGCGTCTTTTATGTATTGTTTAGTTCTGATACTAGGAGTTTGTGTATTAATATTATCTTTATATTATTATTATTATTATTATTATTATTATTATTATTATTATTATTATTATTAATTATCTTACTCCTGATGGCAGTGTATCTTGGGGTAATAATGAGTAGAGATGAGCGAACAGTGTTCTATCGAACACATGTTCGATCGGATATCAGGGTGTTCGCCATGTTCGAATCGAATCGAACACCACGTGGTAAAGTGCGCCAAAATTCGATTCCCCTCCCACCTTCCCTGGCGCCTTTTTTGCACCAATAACAGCGCAGGGGAGGTGGGACAGGAACTACGACACTGGGGGCATTGAAAAAAATTGGAAAAAGTCATTGGCTGCCGAAATCAGGTGACCTCCATTTTAGACGAATAGTGGATTTCAAATCCGGGTCATATGAGAATGTGAACTTTGTGACTATGAGACAGGGATAGCTGTACAGGCAGGGATAGCTAGGGATAACCTTTATTTAGGGGGGAATGTTATTAAAAATAACTTTTTGGGGCTCTATCGGGTGTGTAATTGTGATTTTTGTGAGATAAACTTTTTCCCATAGGGATGCATTGGCCAGCGCTGATTGGCCGAATTCCGTACTCTGGCCAATCAGTGCTGGCCAATGCATTCTATTAGCTTGATGAAGCAGAGTGTGCACAAGGGTTCAAGCGCACCCTCGGCTCTGATGTAGCAGAGCCGAGGCTGCACAAGGGTTCAAGCGCACCCTCGGCTCTGATGTAGGAGAGCCGAGGGTGCACTTGAACCCTTGTGCACCCTCAGCTCTGCTACATCAGAGCCGAGGGTGCGCTTGAACCCTTGTGCACACTCTGCTTCATCAAGCTAATAGAATGCATTGGCCAGCGCTGATTGGCCAATGTATTCTATTAGCCTGATGAAGTAGAGCTGAATGTGTGTGCTAAGCACACACATTCAGCTCTACTTCATCGGGCTAATAGAATGCATTGGCCAGCGCTGATTGGCCAGAGTACGGAACTCGACCAATCAGCGCTGGCTCTGCTGGAGGAGGCGGAGTCTAAGATCGCTCCACACCAGTCTCCATTCAGGTCCGACCTTAGACTCCGCCTCCTCCGGCAGAGCCAGCGCTGATTGGCCGAAGGCTGGCCAATGCATTCCTATGCGAATGCAGAGACTTAGCAGTGCTGAGTCAGTTTTGCTCAACTACACATCTGATGCACACTCGGCACTGCTACATCAGATGTAGCAATCTGATGTAGCAGAGCCGAGGGTGCACTAGAACCCCTGTGCAAACTCAGTTCACGCTAATAGAATGCATTGGCCAGCGCTGATTGGCCAATGCATTCTATTAGCCCGATGAAGTAGAGCTGAATGTGTGTGCTAAGCACACACATTCAGCACTGCTTCATCAAGCCAATACAATGCATTAGCCAGTGCTGATTGGCCAGAGTACGGAATTCGGCCAATCAGCGCTGGCTCTGCTGGAGGAGGCGGAGTCTAAGGTCGCTCCACACCAGTCTCCATTCAGGTCCGACCTTAGACTCCGCCTCCTCCGGCAGAGCCAGTGCTGATTGGCCGAAGGCTGGCCAATGCATTCCTATGCGAATGCATACTTAGCAGTGCTGAGTCAGTTTTGCTCAACTACACATCTGATGCACACTCGGCACTGCTACATCAGATGTAGCAATCTGATGTAGCAGAGCCGAGGGTGCACTAGAACCCCTGTGCAAACTCAGTTCACGCTAATAGAATGCATTGGCCAGCGCTGATTGGCCAATGCATTCTATTAGCCCGATGAAGTAGAGCTGAATGTGTGTGCTAAGCACACACATTCAGCACTGCTTCATCAAGCCAATACAATGCATTAGCCAGTGCTGATTGGCCAGAGTACGGAATTCGGCCAATCAGCGCTGGCTCTGCTGGAGGAGGCGGAGTCTAAGGTCGGACCTGAATGGAGACTGGTGTGGAGCGATCTTAGACTCCGCCTCCTCCAGCAGAGCCAGCGCTGATTGGTCGAGTTCCGTACTCTGGCCAATCAGCGCTGGCCAATGCATTCTATTAGCCCGATGAAGTAGAGCTGAATGTGTGTGCTTAGCACACACATTCAGCTCTACTTCATCAGGCTAATAGAATACATTGGCCAATCAGCGCTGGCCAATGCATTCTATTAGCTTGATGAAGCAGAGTGTGCACAAGGGTTCAAGCGCACCCTCGGCTCTGATGTAGCAGAGCTGAGGGTGCACAAGGGTTCAAGTGCACCCTCGGCTCTCCTACATCAGAGCCGAGGGTGCGCTTGAACCCTTGTGCACACTCTGCTTCATCAAGCTAATAGAATGCATTGGCCAGCACTGATTGGCCAGAGTACGGAATTCGGCCAATCAGCGCTGGCCAATGCATTCTATTAGCCCGATGAAGTAGAGCTGAATGTGTGTGCTAAGCACACACATTCAGCACTGCTTCATCACGCCAATACAATGCATTAGCCAGTGCTGATTGGCCAGAGTACGGAATTCGGCCAATCAGCGCTGGCTCTGCTGGAGGAGGCGGAGTCTAAGATCGCTCCACACCAGTCTCCATTCAGGTCCGACCTTAGACTCCGCCTCCTCCAGCAGAGCCAGCGCTGATTGGTCGAGTTCCGTACTCTGGCCAATCAGCGCTGGCCAATGCATTCTATTAGCCCGATGAAGCAGTGCTGAATGTGTGTGCTTAGCACACACATTCAGCTCTACTTCATCGGGCTAATAGAATGCATTGGCCAGCGCTGATTGGCCGAATTCCGTACTCTGGCCAATCAGCACTGGCTAATGCATTGTATTGGCTTGATGAAGCAGTGCTGAATGTGTGTGCTTAGCACACACATTCAGCTCTACTTCATCGGGCTAATAGAATGCATTGGCCAATCAGCGCTGGCCAATGCATTCTATTAGCGTGAACTGAGTTTGCACAGGGGTTCTAGTGCACCCTCGGCTCTGCTACATCAGATTGCTACATCTGATGTAGCAGTGCCGAGTGTGCATCAGATGTGTAGTTGAGCAAAACTGACTCAGCACTGCTAAGTCTGCATTCGCATAGGAATGCATTGGCCAGCCTTCGGCCAATCAGCGCTGGCTCTGCCGGAGGAGGCGGAGTCTAAGGTCGGACCTGAATGGAGACTGGTGTGGAGCTATCTTAGACTCCGCCTCCTCCAGCAGAGCCAGCGCTGATTGGTCGAGTTCCGTACTCTGGCCAATCAGCACTGGCCAATGCATTTCTATGGGGAAAAGTTAGCTTGCGAAAATCGCAAACTGACAGGGATTTCCATGAAATAAAGTGACTTTTATGCCCCCAGACATGCTTCCCCTGCTGTCCCAGTGTCATTCCAGGGTGTTGGTATCATTTCCTGGGGTGTCATAGTGGACTTGGTGACCCTCCAGACACGAATTTGGGTTTCCCCCTTAACGAGTTTATGTTCCCCATAGACTATAATGGGGTTCGAAACCCATTCGAACACTCGAACAGTGAGCGGCTGTTCGAATCGAATTTCGAACCTCGAACATTTTAGTGTTCGCTCATCTCTAATAATGAGGAGTACAGGGCTTCATTTTTGTAGAAAAAAATTGTACTTCATAATGGTACTATTTAATATTCTGTTCAATGTACTGGGAATCGGGAAACAAAATTGAGAATGGGATGATATTGGGAAAAAAACTGAATTTGTGCGATTTTCTTATGGGTTTTATTTTTATGACATAACACCTTTATTCTATAAGTCAGCATGATTTCAGGGATACCAAGTTTGTATAGATTTTTTCTATGTTTTAACCAATGTGTTTTCTATGAGGGAAGAGGGTTTCAGACAGAAGGAGAGGGGGAGACTGTACAGATGGTGGTGAGGTGATAGTGTTATTGGGGGGTGTAGGCCTTCCTGAATAGGGGAGTCTTCAGGGCCTTCTTGAAGCCTGTGATTGTGGGGGTCAGTCTTATGTGTCGTGGTAAGGAGTTCCAGAGTATGGGGGATGCACGGGAGAAATCTTGGAGATAGTTGTGTGAGGAGCGGATGAGAGTAGAGCGGAGTAGGAGGTCATTGGAGGATCTGAGGTTACGTGTGGGCAGGTAGCGGGAGATGAGGTCAGAGATATATGGAGGGGACAGGTGAGGATGGCTTTGTATGTTAGCTTGAACTCAATTCGCTGGGCTATAGGTAGCCAGTGGAGGGACTGGCAGAGGGGAGCAGCCGATGAAGATCGGGGTGTGAGGTGGATTAAGGGAGCAGCGCAGTTTAAGGTGGACTGGAGGGGGGCGAGGGTGTTAGCTGGGAGTCCAGGCAGAAGGGTGTTGCAGTAGTCTAAGTGGGATATTATGAGGGCATGGACGAGCATCTTTGTAGTTTCAGGGGTAAGGAAGGAGCGGATTCAATGTTCTTAAGTTGGAGGTGGCAGGAGGTTTGGATTTTTTATTTATTTATTTTAACGAAGATTTTTTATTGCAATGTTGGTTTTCTGCTAATTGTACAGCGTAGAGTAAATTAAAGGGATTCAATCATTTGAATGCCATTTTTTCTCCCTAACAGGTAAGAATAGCATTAAGAAAGACTATTCTTCTCCTACCTTTAGAAGTCTTCTCCACGCCACCATTCCATAGATATCCCGATTTTCTTCGGTATGTAAATGAGTTTTATCACAGCACTTCCCAGCGCTCAAACAGCATTGGGGGTGTCCGCTTACACAACCGTACTGTGTAAGCGACCACAAGCTATGAGCTATGACTAAGAGAGACATGCTTTCGAAATGCGTCAGCTAGCATTAATTTTTTTGCATCAAGCTGTACCACCAGATGTCTGGAATTGTCACATTTTAATTCATTGGATTTCAATAAAGGAAGATTGTATTTTTATTCGATTGGAAGCGCTGGATGTCAGTTTTTTTCTCATCGCTGAATATACTGCTGTAGCGCTTCTTGCCGGAAGGTTGACACAGCCGTGCGCTCGCTTCATCTCCTGGGAGCTGTTAGTCCGGGTCAGTAATTGCATTTGGTATGCTTTTGGAATGTCTATTTTACAGTGATTTATTGGAAGGTTTATGATTTCCTTTTTCCCCTGTCTGTTCAACATTTACAAGAAAATGGCTAGATATATGCACAGTTGGCTTTGTCCGATGGCAGAGCCGACTGCACATGCATGAATTTGAAATCCAGAAGAAGCCAATGGAAGAAGACATTGTTGGGAGGCGTGCCAGAAGACAGAGGACACTGCTGGGTAGTTTTCTCACAGCATTGGGGACACAGTGCTGCGAGAAAACTAATTTACATATGGAACAAAATTGGGAGATCTACGGAAGGGGGGGCCCGGAGAAGGCTTCTAAAGGAAGGAGTAGAGGAGTGGTGTTAGGGAGAAAAAATGGGATTCAAATGATTAAATCCCTTAAAGAAAATGAATCCAATTTTCCAAGATGATATATTTTTGGAAGAGGGATTTATAACAATTTGTAATTACCTATATAAAGGGCTTTTACATGCTAAATTGCATTATGAGCTAAGGGATAACATGTTATATAGAAGATGTGAATGAGTATATATAGATAGATTTCTTATTGGGTTATTGATTGTAGTGAATTGAAGTGGTGGAACCAGGGATGTGATGTAAAATAGTAATGATGATATTTACCTATGACACTATAATAAATCAATAAATAACTCCAGTCCTATATAAAACCATTAGACAAATATGATATACATAAGGCGTTTGCTATATAAGAGACTCCATTTTGATACATTATGATACTCCGCTCTGCGAGCCATGTGAACTTTTATGGATTTGTTCTTTTATAGCTTTCCTAATATCTTTATTCCTCAGACTGTATATAATGGGGTTGACCAATGGAGTAAACACAGTATATAGCAGAGAGAGGATCTTAGTGATATTTGATGACTGTCCCTTAGTTGGGACAACATAAACACTGAACAGAGTCCTGTAGAATATGGAGACCACAATGAGGTGGGAGCTACAGGTGGAGAAGGCTTTCTGTCTACTCATATTGCATGGGATCTTTAAGATGGAGACTATAATATTACGATAACATACAAAGATTATTATGGTCGGGGTGATAAGTATTGGAATACTCAGTAAGTACATTTGTAGGTTTACAATGAAGGTATCAGAACAGGCGATGTCTAGTAATGGCATAAGGTCACAGAAAACATGGTCAATGATATTTGGTCCACAAAATGTTAATGTTGATGGTGTGTAGATGTTAAGGAAAGCAATGAATAGGCCGAGAATCCAGCAGGTAGCGGACAATTTCATACAATGGGTCATTACCATAATAGAAGTATATCGGAGGGGATTACAGATGGCCACATATCTGTCATAGGACATCACTGTGAGGAGGAAACACTCACAGGCTTCCACAAGACAGCAGAAATAAAATTGAGTCAAACAACCCAAAAAAGTAACAGTCCTCCCATTATTCAATAGCATCTTAAGCATGTTGGGAACAATGACTGTGGTCACCAGGATATCACTGATGGCTAGTTGTGAGATGAAGAAGTACATTGGAGTGTGGAGGATCTTACTGGTGGACACCAGGGTGATGATCAGGAGGTTCCCACATATGGTGACACCAAAAACAATGAGAAGAGAAAACAGAACAGAACATATGATAAACCTGGGCTGACTTGAAATCCCTGGAGGAAAAACTCAGTGACCACAGTCAGATTGTTCTCCTACAAGAAATATGGATACAATTTATTGAATTTGTAGCATAGCTCATATCTAATTAATTGTACAATCCTATGAAAAAGTTTGGGCACCCCTATTAATCTTAATCATTTTTAGTTCTAAATATTTTGGTGTTTGCAGCAGCCATTTTAGTTTGATCTATCTAATAACTGATGGACACAGTAATATTTCAGGATTGGAATGAGGTTTATTGTACTAACAGAAAATGTGCAATATGCATTACACCAAAATGTGACCGGTGCAAAAGTCTGGGCACCTCAGCAGGAAAGTGCCAGTAATATTTAGTAGCTCCTCCTTTTGCCTCTAGTCGCTTCCTGTAGCTGTTAATCAGTTCCTGGATCCTGGATGAAGGGATTTTGGACCATTCCTCTTTACAAAACAATTCAAGTTCAGTTCAGTTTGATGGTCGCCGAGCATGGACAGCCCGCTTCAAATCATCCCACAGATGTTCAATGATATTCAGGTCTGGGGACTGGGATGGCCATTCCAGAACATTGTAATTGTTCCTCTGCATGAATGCCTGAGTCGATTTGGAGCGTTGTTTTGGATCATTGTCTTGCTGAAATATCCATCCCCGGCGTAACTTCAACTTCGTCACTGATTCTTGAACATTATTCTCAAGAATCTGCTGATACTGAGTGGAATCCATGCGACCCTCAACTTTAACAATATTCCCGGTGCCGGCATTGGCCACACAGCCCCAAAGCATGATGGAACCTCCACCACATTTTACAGTGGGTAGCAAGTGTTTTTCTTGGAATGCTGTTTTTTTTTAACGCCATGCATAACGCCTTTTTGTATGACCAAACAACTCAATCTTTGTTTCATCAGTCCACAGGACCTTCTTCCAAAATGAAGCTGGCTTGTCCAAATGTGCTTTTTCATACCTCAGGTGACTCTGTTTGTGGCGTGCTTGCAGAAACGGCTTCTTTCTCATCACTCTCCCATACAGCTTCTCCTTGTGCAAAGTGCGCTGTATAGTTGACCGATGCACAGTGACACCATCTGCAGCAAGATGATGCTGCAGCTCTTTGGAGGTGTCTGTGGATTGTCCTTGACTGTTCTCACAATTCTTCTTCTCTGCCTTTCTGATATTTTTCTTGGCCTGCCACTTCTGGGCTTAACAAGAACTGTCCCTGTGGTCTTCCATTTCCTTACTATGTTCCTCACAGTGGAAACTGACAGGTTAAATCTCTGAGACAACTTTTTGTATCCTTCCCCTGAACAACTATGTTGAACAATCTTTGTTTTCAGATCATTTGAGAGCGGGCTGTCCATGCTCGGCCACCATCAAACTTAACTGAACTTGAATTGTTATGTAAAGAGGAATGGTCCAAAATCCCTTCATCCAGGATCCAGGAACTGATTAAAAGCTCCAGGAAGCGACTAGAGGCAAAAGGAGGAGCTACTAAATATTACTGACACTTTTCTGTTGAGGTGCCCATACTTTTGCACCGGTCAAATTTTGATTTAATGCATATTGCACATTTTCTGTTAGTACAATAAACCTCATTTCAATCCTGAAATATTACTGTGTCCATCAGTTATTAGATAGATCAGACTGACATGGCAAACACCAAAATATTTAGAACTAAAAATGATTAAGATTAATAGGGGGGCACAAACTTTTTCATAGGACTGTATCATTATATTAAAAAAAAATAATTATACACAATTCATCAAGTCATTCTAACTAGGCCTTATTATAACTAAGTGATGGTGAATTGTAGGACTAGAGGTATCGTGTCTCTGTGGTAAAATGTATTCTCTGGCAAACTATTTGTTCAAAGATTGATCAAAGCCCCCTCCCCTTTCTAAAACCTCTATCTATCTGTTGTAATCTGTAATCTTACCTGGCAGAAAATGTAAAATTTCTGTACAGGGACATCACAGAGACACCACATAATAATGGGTTGCTAATATAATACAGGATAGGATAGCTGTTCCAAAATGAGTGATGATCTCGGTAGTTCCCTTCCAACTTGGTCAAGCAATGAGGAACTTAATGGGGATGTCCAAGTGGGTGTTAAAGAATATAAGGCATACTCACCTGTCCCTGGGTTCTCCATTGTCCCATTTCCATTACGTGCCAGGGATTATTGCGCCATAAGCCATGATGCTTTTATGACAGCAGAGATCAATCATTGGCCTCTGCAGTCTTAAGTAAGGAAGGGGTGACATCACTAACATACACCCCCTGTACCTTACCAGGGGTCGTTGAGGCTACTGATTGGTCTCAGTGGCCATGAAAGTCTCATGGCTACTGGTACTGCAATCCCTGGCACACAATGGAAAGGGGACTGATAGTGCCAAGGACAGTCTTTTATACGTGGTTGCTCCAAATCTTGGAAAAACTATTTACATATGGCATTCACTGTATGAACTACATAATAGAGTATACTAAAGTGGGATTCCTAAATTAGACAAAATCTATAGTGATGAGAGAAGATGCGGATATGTTATATTCTCTGTTCTGAGGATCATGGAGACAAATAACATCAGGGTTAGTGATCCGGGGTCAATAAAACATCCTAATACTTAGAAGAGACCATGTTAGCTTTCTCCCATTGTCTTTGTTATCCAATCAACTTGTAGTGCCAGAAAAGCTATATCGTTGGAGTAAAGGACTCCTTAAAGCAGTAAATTGAAGCTTCTGGTGCTTAATGCAAAATATTAGACATGGCATGTGTCCTTTATCATTGTCTGGGCTTATATGACAGAGCGGTCCTTATACGAAGAATAAGAGCTGCCCCAGCACACACTATATCTATACCTGTTGGATACAAGCCTATACCTCTGGTGAAGAGAATGTAGTCATATCTGTAGGAGATATACACAAGTAATGGAATAAAGAAGATTAACTATACAAATAATCCCACAAAATCCAATAAAAAACATAAAAAATACAGTTATGTTACAACATAAGAAAGGTCAGAATCAGAAAATTAAAAGGAAACAAGAAACCTCCTCAGAGTCAGCTAGAGGGGCCCTGGGTGTCCGCCAGTGTTACCCTATACTCGTATGACAATGTACTTACATGTTCTGCTCTCATATTTCTATATAAGTCACTCAATATGGCTATAGAGGAATTTGCCTTCTCTGGAATTATCCTTGTTCCCCTTATGAGAATATTCCAGAAGGCTCATGAATACAATGTCATACACATATATGTTACAGCTTCTTTTGTATGCGATATGATACATAGTAACAGAGTGGATGGACAATACATATACATGTAATATAGATGATAATAAACCTAGCTGTATATATACACAATATACAGTCACAGTGGAGACAAGGGGCCACGTCATTGTCTCCTGAGTGTCTGGTGAGCAGGTCCATTGAGGAACATAGAAATAGAAATGTTGACAATTATTGGTTTGTCCCTTTGGTACTTGGTATTATGAAAAATAATCTGTATTGGGGCTAGAAGAATAAAAGTGTAATAAATTATGACACAGGATTATATGGGGGGTCCATTTGTTGGATTTGTAGCTGGATCTATTATACTATATTGTAGGGCTCAACACTTGGCCTTTCGTAACAGTGATAGTGAATAAGCCACAATCCTAAGTGGCTGATGAAGGTCGGGGATCTTGGTCAAAGTTATCTGAGCCAACATACAGTGCCTTGCAAAAGTATTTGGACCTATATATATATATATATATATATATATATATATATATATATATATATATATATTTTTATTATTTTATTTATTTTTTGGGGGGGGAGAGGAATCAACAACAGGGGCATAAATTTATTGGATATATGATTTTTTTTTTTTTTTACAAAGGAGAGTCACCGACATCCCTGCAACCTCTGACTTGGATTGGTTACGGCTGGGTGCAAACCCAGTAACGTGGGAGGAAACCTTCCCTAACAGAACCCCTGACTGAACCTGCCTAAGCTCAGAGTAGTAACATCCTTACAAGGACGCCCCTCACAGGACCCTACAATAGATTCCCTATAGTTACCCTAACAGTGGGCTGAGATGTACTAAAAGAAGCAAACCAAGTATTACTAGTAGTGGTAGATAACAGAGAATAATAGCTGATAAGAGTAGTCAGGCGAGACCAGTGGTGGATATCGGGGAGCAATAGAATACTGAAATAAACAAGGAAACTAAACAGACAGGGAACAGGACGGGTAAGGGAAAGCAAAGCTTAAGGGTTGTAGCAAGTGTACAGATAAAGGTATAGAGAACCTGGAAGTAGCAAACTATTTTGAAACTATAGCAGGTGAATGAAGATGGGGAAGGGGAGTTAAATAGGAACAGAGATACAACCCCACCCATCACAGATAGGAATGACTGGCCAGACAGCCTACCAGTCAAGCCGACACCAAGGAGACAATTTAACCCCTTACTGTACTAAATACAGCCAGAGGAGTCTCTGACACACCTCCGGGGCATGCACTGCATAGCAGGAAGGCCGTGGCGTCCCCGAATCCTGACACCTGTATTCTATGTTTCGGTATGACTCCAGGTATAGCAAACTTAGGCTGAAGCCCCATGTTGCGGAAAGGCAGCTTTTTTTATTATAGATTTTGCTGGATTTTTTTGGGCCCAAACCAAGAATGGCTACAAGAGGAATAGGGAATATCGAGGAAGTTCTTATACTTCTCAAGGTGTTCATCTCAAACTGCATAGTGACTTTGTTTTATACAACTTCTCCATTTTGACCTCATAAAAACTACTTTCTCTGCACTATCTGCAATGCTTTGGCACCACTATAGGGACTTTGGATGCACAATTATTTGTCATACGTGAAGATATGGAGGTCTGTACACAAAATCCATAAAACCTGGGCCAGAATTAAATTATTTATTTTATTTCAACACCATAGTTATTTTGGATGTGCATTATATAAAGAATTAAATGGTGTCATTACAAAATAAAACATGTCCTGCAGAAAATAATCCATCACATGGAAAATACGGAAAACAGTGATATGGCTCTAGGAGAATGGGAAGGAAAAATAAATGTAGGAAAAAACTAAACCAAACAAAACTTGCAATTGTTTAAATAGTGTATAAAAAGAATTCTAGGAAATAATTGGTATTGGCCTAAAAAATAGAATCCTTATTGTATGATTGTTACTGGAAGGCAGTAATTGTACCCCTCCCCCACACACCTCCCCAATCTACTAGCGGCTGTCAGTATAACCATAAGACAGAGTCAAAAGATGTCCATACATGCTCCAGATACAGAGAAGACAATCTGATATAAATAGAGGCTGTGCCAAATTACGGCACATTATGATACTCCGCTCTACTAGCCATGTGTACATTTATGAATTTGTTATTTTACAGTTTTACTAATGTCCTTATTCCTCAGACTGTATATAATGGGGTTGACCAGTGGATTAAACACAGTATATAGCAGGGAGAGGATCTTAGTGATGGTTGATGATTGTCCTTTAGATGGGACAACATAAACACTGAACATGGTCCCGTAGAATATGGAGACCACAATGAGGTGGGAGCTACAGGTGGAGAAGGCTTTCTGTCTACTCATGTTGGATGGGATCTTTAAGATGGGGACTATAATATTCCCATAACATACCAGGATTATTATGGTCGGGGTGATAAGTACTGGAATACTCAGAAGGTAGTTTTGTAGTTGAACAATGAAGATATCAGAACAGGCGATGTCTAGTAATGGCATAAGGTCACAGAAAATATGGTCAATGATATTTGGTCCACAAAATTTTAACATTGATGGGTTGTAGATGCTAATGATTGCAGCAAAATAGCTCAGAGACCAGCAGGTGGCGGCCAATTTCACACAATAGACCTTATTCATTATCAAGGTGTAACGGAGGGGATTACAGATGGCCACATATCTATCATAGGACATCACCGTGAGGAGGAAACACTCAGTTGCTTCTGCGGCACTACAAAAATAATACTGAGTCAGGCAGGAAACAAAAGTAACAGTGGTCCCATTATTCAGTAGTATGTGGAGCAGGTTGGGGACAATATCTGTGGTCACCAAGATGTCACTGATGGAGAGTTGTGAGATGAAGAAGTACATTGGGGTGTGGAGGATCTTGCTGGAGGACACCAGGGTGATGATCAGGAGGTTCCCACATATTGTAACACCAAAAACAATGAGGAGAGAACAGAACAGAACATATGATAAACCCGGGCTGACCTGAAATCCGAGGAGGAAAAACTCAGTGACCACAGTCAGATTGTTCTCCATAAGGATGAAAGTAAGAGTAGTTATTACAGAGAGGATTTCTAGCTCCAACAGTGTTTATGATACTGAGGACCTACCATCAGTGACACCACAAGCTTATCCGGTCACCTCCTGGCACTGTTAGTGGACGGGGCCAGATACAGCTCTGCTCCTGCTCAGCTCTATAGTGGGGGGGGGGGGGGGGGAGAGAGAATTACACTGCTAATATTACATCAGAAATTAAAATAGTTTAGCATGGGAAAAACAAAACAACTAAATCAGAATTTACTGGGAAAATAAAAAAATAAATAAAAATCCAGCAATAGAGGGGCCCCTTTGCATTTTTCTCATTGTCATCCTTTCTATACCAATGTCAGAATATTCCAGAAGACTAGATCACAGGATCACACACAAATGTACAGATAGTTTAGTAGATGCGATGTGATACAGAGTAACAGAGTGGACGGACATTACATATACATGTAATATGAATGATAATAAACCGAGCTGTATATACACACAATATACAGTCATAGTGGAGACAAGGGGCCACGTCATTGTCTCCTGAGTGTCTGCTGATCAGGTTCATTGGGGAACATAGAAGAGAAATGTTGACAATTATCGGCTTGTCCCTCCGGATCATGAAAAATAACCGGTAATGTAATGAGCTGAATAAAATTCTAACAATCCATCATGACACCGGATTATATGCGGGAGTCTAACTGTAACTGTAGCTGACCCTTTATACTTCATCCAATGGCTCACCCATTAATAAATCACTGGATCCAAACCAACTCTTATGTACAAGTGATGCCAATATCTGTGAGATGGAATATCAGTAATATAGAGGACTGGACAGTATATGTCTTACAATAACATCAATCACTCATCGGTTAACGAGTGACACGTATAAAACATGGGGCTCATATAACAACCTATATAGTATTTTTTCTTCTAACAACAAGATCCCCAAAGCTCTAGGTAGCCCACTAGTTTGTCCAATTGTGTCCGGGGTGATCTCGGTTAAGTCTCACTCACATCTCTGTTTATTTTGGGATCACGTGCTGTCCATTGTTGTCCTTTTTCACATACAAGAACGATAGATCAAACTATTTTTGATTCTTTGGTATATCTCTGGGTTCATAAAAACAGGCAGCACTAGGACGTCCTCCATGTTCAGGGCGATCCAGAACTGCTATTACTATACTGTGAGGTCTCCTCATACTTCAAAGTATAATATATGGAGATCCAGTGGAGGTGAGTAAAGACAACAAACAGATATTCCCACCTTGCCTCACTTATCCTGAGCACCATGATGTCAGGGCACTCCACATGACTACTGAGTTTCAATAACAGACCTCAGGATGACTATGGGGTGAGTGACATAAGCCAGAGGCTGGAAGAGGACATCGGGGACCCTCTGGACTCTGCGTTTATGCCCTGGTCCTCCTTATTATACTCTGGAGTCTGAGGAGTTTCATGGGTGACAAACCCCAACAGTTGTGGGTGCCGGCTGAAATTTTTGCAAAATTTGGGTCAAATTTGGTTTGATTCGGGGGCCACACGGTGGCTCAGTGGTTAGCACTGCAGCCATGCAGCACTGAAGTCCTGGTGTTCAAATCCCGCCAAGGGCATAAAACCATCTGCAAGGAGTTTGTATGTTCTCCCCATGTTTGATTGGATTTCCAACCCATATTCCAAAGACATACTGATAGGGAAAAAATATACATTGTGAGCTCTATGTGGGGCTCAGAATCTACATTAAAAAAAAAAAAAAATTGGTTTGATTCGAATAGGTTCACTCATCTTTAAGGTTTCTTAAGTTCTGTGATAAGATGTGTCAGTGGCAAGGTATTTTTTGCTACATCAGTATGTGAGTAATATAAGACATATACTGTCCAGTCCAGTCCTCTATAATAACATCAATTATCATCTGTTACAAAGACTGACACTTATAAAACATAGGGCTCATGCAACAACCTGAATAGTACTACCTGAAAGCAAAGATCCACAAAGCCCTCAATAGCCCACTAAGTTGTCTACTTATGTCCGGGGTGACCTCAGGTCCGTAAAAACAGGACCCATAGACTTTAATGGAATATAGAGAGATCCAACAATGATATTTCAGGGTTTAGAGAGAACTGGTATTGAAATACTTTAGAAATGAATATATCTTTTAGCCTAAAAGGGTCAAGTAATAGCATAACCCCCAAAAATGTGAAGGATCGATCCCCTAGAGGTTTGGCATCTCCTCCATAAGTTGGATAATGTGGAATAGATAGATGTCAGCCTCTGTGGGGTCATGTACCATCTGTATAACAGTGTTCTGGAAATCTCCAGGTGCAAAACAAATGGATAGTCTGCTGGATGGGGTGAAAGGGTCTCGCCGAATTGAGGAATCATTGGGAAGATGCCATTCCTCTCTGGGGTTGTGCTCCTTCGTTGACTTCGGGATGGCGATGGTGGTATTTGGTTTTGAAGTGTGGGTATATGGAGATCAGAAATCCAGAGAGAAAATAGTCCAAAGAACCACCATGTTTTACCAAGAGGCTAGAGTCACCTTAATTGTGAGAAATAGCACATGGTAGGGATTCTTTTTCAGGTTGTAGTCCACAAGAAGGAGTCTAGTCAATATTCGAGAAAGCAAGGTTTTTTTTTTTCTTTGAATCCACTGCTTGGAGATATGGGGAGTAAGACAATGTCTTGTTTGGTCTGGTATAGAGGTACGGTAATATGACTCTATACGGGGGAAAACCGAGAACCCCTTTAGGAATAAGGTGGTATAGCAGGTGCCTTTTTGTCCTGGCCTTGTGACCTTTCCACACATAGTATAGACAGTGGAAGGCAAGAACCAGAGGTTCAAGATGAAGTGGAAAAACTGCGCTCCCTGGTTGTTGATAGATAGTGACACAAAGACCAATTGTCCACGTATGGATTTATTAAGAAACAAAAGCACGACGCGTTTCGGACCTTCAAGGGTCCTTCTTCAAGTGCAAGAACAAAGCTTGACACGTCAGGCTAGATGGACAGCTATGCATATAGCCTGACGTGTCAAGCTTTGTTCTTGCACTTGAAGAAGGACCCTTGAAGGTCCGAAACGCGTCGTACTTTTGTTTCTTAATAAACCCATACGTGGACAATTGGTCTTTGTGTCACTATCTATCAACAACCAGGGAGCGCAGTTTTTCCACTTCATCTTGAACCTCTGGTTCTTGCCTTCCACTGTCTTCTCTCCAGGATTCTGGTACATCGTGGATTCTGCTGCCACTCTCACCTGGATTGTTTACTAACTTAAATCCACATTGGGGTTGTGATATCCCACAACCCTTCAGGTGAGAGGCCAACTGGTCTAAATTAATATTAATGAATATTGTCTACCACCATTTTAACAGATCTACTACGCTTAGAGCGCTCGGTGTCTTTTTCCTCTCTTCACATATAGTATAGAAGGATACATTGAATTTTGTTTAAATATAAGGAATATATAAGAGGAATCTTAAGAGGTTTCGGAATAAATGATATTTATAGCTGCAATATGTCCGATTCATGGCAGCTCAAATTTAAGAAGATCCGATGTCTCTTTTTCCAAGGTGTCAAAATGAGCAAATAGTTTATAGAATATAGCTGGGGAGACATGTAAGTTAATTTAATACCCAGAGAGGAAGACCTCAGTAAGGACCATATGTTCCTTTTTATGCTGGGCCAAAAACCAAAGTACGTTGAACTGACGGGTGCTTGGTGTAAGGAGATACCCCGAAGTATATTGGACCTTGTTAATAAGGCAAATCAAAATAATGCATCTAACGTCATGATCAACGTTATAGTGGCATTGCTGAAACAAAACCCTCTTGGTATGGCTATAGCTGGGGCTCTAATGACAGGTGGGGCTGCCGGATATTATCATGGTATCAGGAGGACAGTACTATGGAAGGGGACATGGTCCTACTGTGAGAGTTGGAAACACCAGTGGTAGGAAAATGGAGGGAATGGACAATCTAACAAACAACTGGTAACTAACAGAACATAATATCTAAAAAAAAAATAAGTAATAGATAAACCATGAGAAGGTCAAAGTTGGTCTGTACAGGGGAAGAAATTTTCACTTGTACAACATAGACTGTACCCATAAAGTATAAGTATATGTATAAATTGCTCAAATAATCCACCAGTCACTAGGATACTTAGGCGATGGAGGAATAACATTGGGTCACCACTTGCCACTCTATATTCACGACTGGAGACTTCACTGTAGAGGTAGAATGTTCTTGCACTGAAGAAGCTGGAACTGAAGCTGACAGAGGAAGGCCCCATACCTTGAGGAGGTGATATGTTGCAGTCGATAAGTCAATAAAATACTTAGAGACATTTTTGGAGACCACAAGCTTTACAGAGATGCCTCACCTGTAGGGGGTATGATGGTGGTCTCTCAGCAGTTTAGCAATGGTAGCGAATTCATTGCACCGAAGCATCGTGATTGCATGTAAGAAAATAATATCTTCTTGAACTGGAGTATTAAGAGAGTTTTGTTTGGTAATCCACAGAAGTTTGTCCTTAAAGTGATAAAAACTGATACATTGTATAATATAGTGCTGTGCACAAGGTCTTTGGGCTTAGGGATGTGATGGGCCTGTTGTATCAACAATGATGGAGAATGTGCCAAGATAGGTGCATGTGGAATCCCTTAGTAAGTCACTAACACCTTGTTGGGATTGGGCAGCCATGATGAAATTGCGAAGCCAATGGAAACCAAGTGAGCTCCATTATTTTGGTTGCCACTGGATTTCTTTTTACTGTACCCATCTTAGAATATGGAATATATATATATATATATTTTTTTTTTATTTAAAAAAAAATAAATCTACTAAGAATTCTGGTATAGAGGATTTGTCCTCACTCACAGAAGATAGCCATTCCCTTATAACAAAACGTGAACACAGTAAGAATGAAATCCATAAAACCTAAGCGAAAATTATTTTTTTTTATTTTATCCTATACTTATTTTTATTCCTTTTTGAACTACATTTTATAAAGAATTAAATTATGTCATTACAAAATATAACTTGTCCTGCAGAAAATAATCCCTTACATGGAAGAATAAGTAAAAGCGTGCCGTGACTCTAGGAATAAGGGAAGGAGAAAACAAGTGCAGGGAACAAAAAACAAATAAAACTAAAATTTGTATTGTCCACAGAAAAGTGAAATCCTTATTGTGATGCTGAAAATTGTGATCCTGGGTCACTGTCTTGTTGGAAGGTGAACCTTCGGGCCAGTCTGAGGTTCAGAGCACTTTGGAAGAAGTTTTTTTTTTTCCCGATTATCCCTATACTTGACCGCATTCATCTATCATTGTTACTGAAAGGCAGCCAGAAGGCAGACTCTTGGTCTTTCTTTCCTGGGGCGGTCCTCATGTCAGCCAGTTTCTTTGTAGTGCTTGATGGTTTTTGCAACTGCACTTTGGGAAACTTTCAAAGTTTTCCAAATTTTTCAGGCTGACTGACCTTAATTTCTTAAAGTAATGATGGCCACTCGATTTTCTTTACTTAGCTGCTTTTTTCTTGCCATAATACAAATTCTACCAGTCTATTCAGTAGGACTATCAGCTGTGTATCCACCTGACTTCTGCACAACACAACTGATGGTCCCAACCCCATTTATAAGGCAAGAAATCCCACTTATACCAGCAGAGATTGAGGCCCTTGGCATGAGTAGAGCCTTGCACCAGCAGTGTTTTTGGCACTTAGGGTGAGTTGAGCCTTGTACCAGCGTGTGTCCCTTAACATCAGGCGAGCCCTAAGTTCTGCACTTTGCACAAAAGTTCAACATTAACCTTAGTAGCCTTAGTAGGCCCGAGAACCAGGAACAGGTCTTGCAATGGCTGTCGGATAACGCTTAAAGCACATTGTCCACCAGCCAGTCAGCCTCTACCTCCTCTTACCCAACAGTCTTGTCCTCCTTCCACCCAAAATTCCCAATCTTCCCAGAACAATAACCCCAACTGTCCCTGCTCCCCAGAGCTGTTCTCCCTTCCTTTGACTGTACCGCAACCTGCCCCTCCATTTCGCGATTCCACGGACCTAACAGATGAGTATCTGTGTCCAGATGCTCAAACACTAGAGTCTCCTCCATCTCCGGTCGATTTGGTGGCGGATGACCAGCAACCCACCCTCATCGACGACGATGAGACGCAGTTGCTGTCAGGGCAGCCAGTTGACATGCGCATTGTGCAGGAGGAAGAGCCGAGACAGGAGTTGGAAGAGGAGGTGGTGGACGACAAGGACACCGACCCCACCTGGACAAGGCGGATGTCAAGCTGGGAAAGTAGTGTGGATGTTGAGGCAGGTGCAGCACCAAAAAGGGTAGCTAGAGGCAGAGACATGTCCAGAGGCAGAGGTCAGCTGCTTTGCCGAAGCCAGGCCAGACTCGGAATGTCCGAAGATGTTCCCTTTTGTACCCAGCCCAGAAAAACTCCCCCATCGAGGGCACGTTTCTCGAAGGTGTAGAGTTTTTTCAAGGAATGCGCCGAGGACAGATATAGTGTCGTCTACACAATTTGCCTCTCGAAATCGAGTAGGGGCCCTGAGAAGAGCAACCTGTCCACCACTTCAATGCACCGTCATTTGGAATCCAAGCACTGGAATCAGTGGCAGGCAGCAACGGCAGGACAAACGTCGCCCGCCGTTCATGCCACTGCCTCTGCTCACAGTGCTGGCGATGCACTCCAGAGGACGAGCCAGGACATCACTTCATTTGCCTCCGCCACTTTGTTGACTTCTCCTTCATCCTCTCCTGTTTCTGTCTTATCTCCTTCTCCTGCACCATCAAAGGCACCATCAGGCGCTTCTTTACAACAACCCACCATCTCTCAGACATTGGAGCTCCGGCAGAAATACACCGCTAACCACCCACCCACGCAAGCCTAGAACGCCAACATCGCTAAACTGCTGGCCCAGGAGATGTTGGCGTTCCGGCTTGTTGAAACTCCCGCCTTCCCGGACCTGATGGCAACTGTGGCACCTCACTATGCCGTCCCTAGCCGTCACAACTTCTCCCGGTGTGGCGTCCCCGCCTTGCACCAGCACGTGTCACTCAACATCAGTTGGGCCCTTAGTTCCGCGCTTTGCTGCAAGGTCCACTTGACCACCGACACTTGGACAAGCGCCTGTGGTCAGGGATGCTGCTTATCTTTAAGGACAGGCAGGGTGAATGTGGTGGAGTCTGGTCCCGGGGTGCAAACTGAGGTACCCTATCTCCTCTCCCAGGCCAAAATTCATGGCAGGAGTAGACTGAAACCCTACGACGCTGCAACCTCCACCCCAGCTACTAGAGGCAAACGCTAAAACACTGGTGTGGGGAGACGTCAGCAGGCGGTGCTGAAGCACATCAGCTTGGAGGACAGACAGCACAGTGCCTCCGAGGTCAGGGTTGCCATCCTGGCTGAGATGGCATTTTTTTTTCCCTGCTACACCTGGGGCCTGGCATTTTTACGCCTGTGATAATGGCTGGAACCTGGTAGCGGCTCTGGAGCTTGCCAGCCTCCAACACGTTCCATGTTTGGCCCACGTCTAACCTAGTGGTGCAACGTTTTTTGAAAACATACCCAAATGTACCGAAGCTACTGTTGAAAATGCGGCGCTTGTGCGCCCACTTTTGCAAGTGTACAGGAGTTGCTGTTAGCCTAAAAACACTCTAGCAAGGCCTACATCTGTCCAAACACAGGCTGTTGTCCGTCATTCACACACGCTGAAACCCTACAATACCATATCTTGAGCAGGGTGTGTGAGCTGCACAGACCTTTGATGGAGTTCCATCTACAAAACCCAAGGGTTCCTCAAAGTCAGCTCCCAAAGTTTCTGCACCATGAGTTTCCAGGGGTGGCAGAGTTATGGCTAGGGGAAGAGGCATGGATAGGGATGATGTCTAGGGGCAAAAGCAGTGTGGATGTGGAGGCAAGCTAAGCAGCAAAAACTGGGGGTACAAGCTAAGGCATGGACTGGGGTGATGTCTAGGGGCAAAAGCAGTGTGGATATGGAGGCAAGCTAAGCAGCAAAAACTGGGGGTACAAGCTAAGGCATGGACTGGGGTGATGTCTAGGGGCAAAAGCAGTGTGGATGTGGAGGCAAGCTAAGCAGGGAAAAAGGTGGCTAGAGGCAAAGGGATGTCCAGAGGCAGAAGACACCTGCATGACAGAAGCTAGGCCTGAGCCAGCAAGGCCCAAGATGCCCTCTTTTCTAGCTTCCTTAGAAAAATTCCCCCATCGAGGCCACGTTCCTCGCTGGGGGAGATAATTTCTAAATGTATAGGTCGAGGACAAACTGAGTGTGGTTTACACACTTTGCAATGCGACTCCCCATCTCCCAGGCCTTTCATTCCAGGCTAAAGTACAGCACAACCCACCCACATGCCCAAGGCTTCAACGGCCTCATCTCAAAAATTCTGGCCCAGGAGATGTTGTGTTCCCGGCTTGTGGACACTCTGCCCTTTTTGGGCCTGCTGGCTACTGCGCCACCTCACTGTGCCGTCCACACCAGCACTTTTCCCCAAACATGAGGCGGTCCCTAAGTTCAGCACTTTGCCCAAAAGTTCCACGTGACCAGCTATGAATGGACAAGTGCATGCGGACAGGGACGCTAACTTTTAATCTTGGCACAGTGGTTGAATGTACTTGAGGCATGGTCGCAAAATGTGGTAGACTGACTTGTCTCCCCACACAACATTCCTGGGAGGAGGGCTGAAACACCACCCTCCTCCTCCGCTGTTAGATTGACCCCAGCTACGAGCTGGAAACGCAGCAACACTGGTGTGGGGAGACGTCAGCAGGCCGGGCTGAAGCTCATCAGCTTGGGGGACGGACAGCACACTGCCTCTGAGGTCAGGGATGTCATCCTGGATGAGATGGCAATTTGTTTATCCCCGCTGCCCCTGGGGCCAGGCTTTTTTGTCTTGTTGGAGGGCTCTGGAGCTTGCCAGCCTCCAACACGTTCCATGCCTGGCCCATGTGTCCAATCTAGTGGTGCAACGATTTTTAAAAACATACCCCAAATTAGCAGAGATAAGGGTGAAAGTGGGGCACTTGGACACCCACTTTCCCAAGTCTACAGTACCTGGAGCTAGCCGCAATACACTCCAGCAAGGCCTACATCTGCCTGAAGCACCTACTGTTGTGCGAGGTCACCACACGCTCAAACCCTAGATACTGTATGTTGAGCAGGGTGTGTGAGCAGCAGAGACCTTTGATGGAGTACCAGCTACAAAACCCAAGGGTTCCTCAGAGTCAGCTCCCTCACTTTCTTCACCATGAGTTTCCATGGGTGGCAGAGTTATGGCTAGAGGCACAGGCATGGATAGGGGTAATGTGTAGGGGCAAAAGCAGTGTGGATGTGGAGGCAAGCTAAACATAAAAAACTGGGGGTAAAAGCAGAGGCATGGACTGGGGTGATGTCTAGGGGCAAAAGCAGTGTGGACGTGGAGGCAAGCAAAGCAGGGAAAATGGAGGCTAGAGGCAAAGGGATGTCCATAGGCAGCAAGGGCAAAGATGCAAAACTCTCCCCTGTTTCAAGAATTTTCCTGACTTGTCTCCCCACAAAACATTCCTGGGAGGAGGGCTGAAACACCACCCTCCTCCTCCTCCGCTGTTAGATTGACCCCAGCTGCGAGCTGGAAACGCTGCAACACTGGTGTGGGGAGACGTCAGCGGGCCGTGCTGAAGCTCATCAGCTTGGGGGCCAGACAGCACACTGCCTACAAAGTGAGTCATGCCATCCTCGATGAGACGGCAATGTGGTTTTTGCCACTGCACCTGGGCCCAGGCATGTTGTCATGTGTGATAATGGCCGTAACCTGGGATCGGCTCTGTAGCTTGGCAGCCTGCAACATATTCCATGCCTGGGCCACGTTTTTAACTCATTGCTGCTAATCTTTTGAAAAAGGTACCCCAATGTTCCTGAGCTACTGGTGAAAGTGTGGCGCTTGTGCGGATAGTTTTTAAAGTCTATAGTTGCCGCTGCTAGCCTCTATGCACTCCTACAACGCCTGTACCTGCTGGAACAACGGCTGTTGTGCGACGTCTCCACACTGCTGGCACTAAACATATCATGTGTTGAGCAGAGTGTGTGAGCAGCACAGACCTTTGATGTAGTTCCAACTCCAAAACCCTCGGGTTCGTCAAAGTCAACTCCCTCAGTTGCTCAACCATGAGTGGCCATGGGTGGCAGACTTATGTGAAATCCCATCCCATCCATTGCACTGGACATGAAACATTAGCATGCGCTCAGCACAACTCCTGATATGGCAGCTGCGTTAAGCAGGGTGCAGGGTACAACACAGACCAGGCCCGAGCACCAGGAACAGGTGTTAGAAATACTGCAGCATCCGCCATTTCCTTCCAATTTTGGGGTTTTGGACCCGCCACCGACTTGTCTGGACCTCAGTGGGGATCATGAGACACAGTTGCCATCAGGGCAAGCTGTGGTCATGTGCGGTTTGCAGTAAAGGGGCAGTGCGCAATTGTTGGGGTTGGTGGATGACGAGGCCACCGACCCCACATGGACAGGGGTGATGTCTAGGGGCTAAAGCAGTGTAGATTTGGAGGGAAGCTAATTCAACAAAAAAACAGGGTAGAATCAAAGGCATAAACTGGGGTGATGTTTAGGGGCTAAAGCAGTGTAGATGTGGAGGGAAACTAATTCAACAAAAAAACAGGGTAGAAGCAAAGGCATAAACTGGGGTGATGTTTAGGGGTGAAAGCAGTGTAGATGTGGAGGGAAGCTAAGCAGCAAAAACAGTGGGTAGAAGCAAAGGCATGCAAAACTCTACCCTGTTGGAAGACTTATTCCTAGGTCTGGAACACGTTAATGCCCCCCCCCCCTGGACAAATTACTGCAACTCAGGGGCCTAGTGTCACCAGGAGGGACAAGTATAGGCGCATGTTGTGGGAATACCTGGCCGACACCAGCTCTGTCCTCTCCGATCCCTCTGTGCTCTACTGCCTACACTTATTTTTTCATCTTTTTTTCTGCACTGCACATCTCTTGCCTACTTCCTTTGTGATCTTAGAAGTGGTGGTCCACTTCCACAGATGGTAACTTCAATAGACAGTGTAACGGGAGTAGCTGAGGGATCGCTGTCTTAACCGCTTTTTGGCACAAAATTAACTTCCAAAGCCAAATATGGTGCAAGTATATGATGCAAGGACACCTACACACCTATCTCTGACACATTGGGGAGTTCACCCTCATGCGCCCTTTTGGCCTGCACCATCATGCGCCTCTTCCCAGCCACTCCACATCTCCCAAGCTTTTCATTGCAGGCAGAAGTACAACACAACCCACCCCCATGCCCAAGCCTTTAACAGCCTCATCGATAAACTGCTGGCCCTGGAGATGTTGGTGTTTGTTTATGCTTCTGGATACCCAGGCCTTCCGTCAGCAGATGGCAGCTGGGGCACCTCCCTATGCTGGGCCTAGCCGTTACTACTTCTCTTAGTGTGCTGTCCCTGCCTTGCGCCTGCATGTGTCCCATAACATCAGTCGGGCCCAGAGCTCTGCGCTTTTCTGCAAGGTCCACTTGACCACCGACACATGGACAAGCGCCTGTGGTCAGGGATGCTGCAGTGCTTATCTTTAATGACAGGCAGGGTGAATGTGGTGGAGTCTGGTCCCCGGGTGCAAACTGGGGTGGCCTATCTCCTCTCCCAGGCCAAAATTCATGGCAGGAGTAGACTGAAACCCTATGATGCTGCAACCTCCACCCCAGCTACTAGCGGCAAACACTGTAACACTGGCATGGGGAGATGTCAGCAGGCCGTGCTGAAACTGATCAGCTTGGGGGACAGACAGCACAGTGCCTCCGAGGTCAGGGATGCCATCCTGGCTGAGATGGCATTTTTTTTTTCCCTGCTACACCTGGGGCCTGGCATTTTTGCGCCTGTGATAATGGCTGGAACCTGGTAGCAGATCTGGAGCTTGCCAGACTCAAACACGGTCCACGCATGGTCCACGTTTTTCAACTTGTTGGTGCAAAGTGGGGCCATTTTCATAAGTGAGAACTAGCCTCTGCTAGGCAGAAAACATTCAGAACACACTCCTCTCATCTTCGCACCGTTGGCTGGCGGAGGAAGACGAGGGGGTTGGAGTGGCATCTGATGTCCCTGTCCCACACGAGGCTAGAGGGTGCACTTCAGTGCATTCCATTGCTTCACCACAAATGGTGTGAAGGGGAGTGGAAAATGGAGGAAATGGAGAGTGACCCTTACAGTTGGGGCCAGCAAAGGCATGCCAAGTAACACACTGGCACACATGGCTGACTTCATCTTGGGTTGCTTTTCAACACATATTTCACATCATGAAGAACAAATAATACTGGATTTTTACAAGCCTCGAACCCCGGTCTAGGTCTAATGTCTGTTCCTTTCTTATATTAGGGGAGAGGGAAAAAAATTACTTCAGTGATACGTTTAGCGTACATAGACTGACTATTAATGTGTATCCCACTTAGTGTTGTTAGGGTTACACACCGTCACAACCTGGCTAAAGCTTCTATAGCTGTTAATAAAGTCAACATAACTTTACGGTATCCAAAAAGACAGCTGGTACCGACAGAGAGCAAGACAAATGTCAACCTAAGCTGTGAGCTCTGAACACCCACAGTGACTTTGGCGTCATCATCATTATAAGGGAGCGGGTGGTAATAAATAACTTGGCAGTGCCTAAAACCCAAAAAGCTTTTACAACTATATTTACATTAAGATACACAAATGACACTTTTTAGTAGCATGTCATGAGACAAGCTGATAAGATCTTCCTTTGTGCAGTGCTATTTCAAAGTTAAACGCTGCCTTTATTTTAATTCTGGAGAAGGTGCAGACATTAGATTTAGAACATGTTGTCTTCATTGTCCAAATCCTCTATATAGGTAATGTGTTTTTCGGGCCGAGCTGTCTGGGAACGAGCTGGTGCAGCACTGACAACCTGGGTGAATATGGCAAGAGCCTGAGATGTAGGGTGAATGAATCCCCAAATTATTTGGGGAATTTCCACTCAGAAACTGGCACTATATACCAGTAGCAAAAATTGTGGGTGCACGTAACCCCAATATATTCTTTGAATTCCCAGTCAGACAATGGCACTATATACCAGTAGCAAAAATTGTGGGTGCACGTAACCCCAATATATTCTTTGAATTCCCAGTCAGACAATGGCACTATATACCAGTAGCAAAAATTGTGGGTGCACGTAACCCCAATATATTCTTTGAATTCCCAGTCAGACAATGGCACTATATACCAGTAGCAAAAATTGTGGGTGCACGTAACCCCAATATATTCTTTGAATTCCCAGTCAGACAATGGCACTATATACCAGTAGCAAAAATTGTGGGTGTATATAGCCCCAATTCTATTGCTAGGGGACTTGCAGGGTATTTCTGAGGTGAAGATGGGGGGGGCACACCATTGGAACGGGGATTTGGTGTGTATATATGGGGTATACGGGAATACACTGACAGTGTATTCCATTCAGGATCCTGGGAAAGCTGGGTTGCGGCGATTGAGCCCGTCAGTGCCACGTTGCACTGACAAGCTTCTCCCTGGAATTGAAGTTATATGTAACCCCAATATATTCTTTGAATTCCCAGTCAGACAATGGCACTATATGGCAGTAGCAAAAATAGTGGGTGTATATAGCCCCAATCCTATTGCTAGGGGACTTGCAGGGTATTTCTGAGGTGAAGGTGGGGGGGGGCACACCGTTGGAACGGGGATTTGGGGTGTATATATGGGGTATACGGGAATACACTGTCAGTGTAATCCATTCAGGATCTGGGGAAAGCTGGGTTGCGGCGATTGAGCCCGTCAGTGCCACGTTACACTGACAAGCTTCTCCCTGGAATTTAGCTCTTATAAGAGCTGTTGGTTGTCTTCTCCTTCCTATCCTAGCCTGTCCCTGCCTACCCAGAATCTAACCCCTAGCTAGCTGGACGGAAACCTCCGTCCCCGGTGAATTGCAAGCTCAGAATGACGCGAACCTGGGCGTCGCTGTTCTTTTAAATTAGAGGTCACATGTTTTCGGCAGCCAATGGGTTTTTCCTACTTTTTTCAACGTCACCGGTGTCGTAGTTCCTGTCCCACCTACCCTGCGCTGTTATTGGAGCAAAAAAGGCACCAGGGAAGGTGGGAGGGGAATCGAGTAATGGCGCACTTTACCACGCGGTGTTCGATTCGATTCGAACATGCCGAACAGCCTAATATCCGATCGAACATGAGTTCGATAGAACACTGTTCGCTCATCTCTAATGATAACATGTGGTAGTTCCTTTGGTAGGTGGTGAGATCTCCTGCTCACAGCTGATAGTTCGGTATCTTGCATCATCACTATTGTCCATTAACCACAACAAATGCCCCAAATATCCTTCATCACAAGCCCTCCTCCTCTTCCTTTCTTCTTACCACTGTGTTCTACTGCCCAGAGAGGTCTGAAGCCATCCAGGTAGACAGGGTGCTGCTCTCTTGCCAAGCTTCCATAAACTCATGGGGTAAGTGGGTGATGGTTCCCAGGCTGTAACAGAGTCCCACGTGTCCACAGTAAAAGAAAGAAATACCAGTCAGCTATAGGCATCTTCACACATCAGCAATAGACTCCAGAAATCATCTCCTTGAAAGAAGAAGTCCGCATTTCCATGCAGGTTTCTCCTCCATGCCACATGGTGACCGTGCTGTCCTTAGCTCCTGGGGTGATGGTAACAGTCACATGTGCAAACAGGAAAACTCCAGCTGATTCAGGTCTTAAGTATTGTCCATGCTTTAACAATGGAAACAAAAGGAAAAGAAGTACTCCATGGTCTTCCATTCGATTTATAGCTGCTAATTCATAGTGCTAGTTTGCTTGGTTAGCGGATTCTAAAGGGTGCATGGAAGGCCCACCGTAGACCAAGATGCCAATGTGTCAATTACTAGATCAAGATTCTTCTCTGCCCAAGATTGAAAATCTTCTTAATAGTTCTTTAACATGTAACGAGAAGTTGTTGGACATTACACCTGAGACACTACAGAAATAGTAGTGATGGACGTGTAAGTATTTTTTGTAACATATGGGCCGTGCTGAAAGAGGGATGACATTTTGGCACTTTATCCAACTCAGTTCTGCTACCAATGTGAACATTTTTGGAAAATGTCATTTACAACTTTACTAATGTCCTTATTCCTCAGACTGTATATAATGGGGTTGACCAGTGGAGTAAACACAGTATATAGCAGGGAGAGGATCTTAGTGATGGTCAAGGATTGTCCTTTAGTTGGGACAACATAAACACTAAACAGAGTCCCGTAGAATATGGAGACCACAATGAGGTGGGAGCTACAGGTGGAGAAGGCTTTCTGTCTACTGATGTTGGATGGAATCCTTAAGATGGAGACTATAATATTCCCATAACATACGAGGATTATTATGGTCGGGGTAACAAATGCTGGAATGCTCATTAAGTACATTTGTAGATGAACAATGAAGGTATCAGAACAGGTGATTTCTAATAATGGAACAATGTCACAAAAAACATGGTCAATGATATTTGGTCCACAAAATGTTAATTTTGATGGTGTGAAGGTGCCCATGAATGCAGCGAAAAAGCCAATAGACCAGCAGCTGATAGACAACTTTGCACAATAGACCTTAGTCATTATAGAAGTATAACGGAGAGGATTACAGATGGCCACATATCTGTCATAGGACATCACTGTGAGAAGGAAACACTCAGTTGCCTATGCAGCACAACAGAAATAAAACTGAGCCAGGCAGGCAACAAAAGTAACAGTGGTCCCATTATCCAGGAGGATGTGGAGCAAGTTGGGGACAATATCTGTGGTCACTAAGATGTCACTGACGGAGAGTTGTGAGATGAAGAAGTACATTGGAGTGTGGAGGTTCTTGCTGGAGGACACCAGGGTGATGATCAGGAGGTTCCCACATATTGTAACACCAAAAACAATGAGGAGAAAACAGAACAGAACATATGATAAAGCCTGGCCGACTCGAAATCCGAGGATGAAAAACTCAGTGACCACAGTCAGATTGTTCTCCATAAAGATAAAAGTAAGAAGTGTTATAGCAGAGAGGATTTATAGCCCAACAGTGTTTATGATACTGAGGACCTACCATCAGTGACACCACAAGCTTATCCGGTCACCTCCTAGCACTGCTTGTGGCCGGGGCCGGATACAGCTCTGCTCCTGCTCCTGCTCCTGCTCTATAGAATTACTCTGCTAATATTACATCAGACATTTATGAAAGTTAAAATGTGAAAAACAAAGATCAAAATCAGAATTTACAAGGAAAATTTTAAAAAATCCAGCAATAGAGGGGCCCCTTTGTATTTTTCTCTTGTTGTTATCCTTACTATACCAATGTACTTACATTTGCTGCTCTCAATCACAGGATCACACACATATATACAGATAGTTTAGTATATGTGATGTGATACAGAGTAACAGAGTGGACGGACATTACATATACATGTAATATGGATGATAATAAACCTAGCTGTATATATACACAATATACAGTCACAGTGTAGACAAGGGGCCGCGTCATTGTCTCCTGAGTGTCTGCTGATCAGGTCCATTGGGGAACATAGAAATAGAAATGTTGCCATTTACAAATTTGTCCCTTGGTATCATGAAAAATAACCTGTAATGTATCAAGATGAATACAATTCTAACAATCCATCATGGCACAGGATTATAACTGTAGCTAACTGTAACTCTAAATATTTGTAGTTGACCCGTTATGCTTCATTGAATGGCTCACCCATCAATAAATCACTGGATCCAAACCAACTCCTATGTACAAGTGATGACAATATCTATGGGATGACTCTGTAGTCAGCTGGCCAGTCCATGCCTTTACATGATTCTGCAGGGTCTATAGCTAGAAGGTCTCCTAGTATGTTATAGGAATATTATAATATTATTATTCCTCTAGCATGGTTATGGATAGAGATTTACTTTGACTAGTAGTCATGAGGATTGACTCAATGGATGGTTTTATGATGTAACAGAACTCCTATTACTATATTGTGAGGTCTCCTCAGACTCCAGGGTATAATATATGGAGGTCCTTGGAAGGTAAGTAAAGACAACAAACATGTATTCCCACCTTGCCTCACCTATCCCCAGAACCTTGATGTCAGAGCAGTCCACATGACTGATGAGATTTAATCACAGGCCTTAGGATGACCCCATGATCCATGACGCCAAACAGAGGCAGGAAGAGGACACTGGAGAACCGCTGGACACCGCGACGATGCCCAGGAGTGGTGAGTATAAGTGTATGCTATATTTCTCACCTCCTCTGTAGAGATGAGCGAGTAGTGTTCGATCGAGTAGATGTTCGATCAAATACTACGGTATTCGAAATACCCGCACTCAATCGAACACTACTAGCTGTTCGAAGTTTAAGCTTCGATGGAGAACCAGCGTTGATTGGCAGAATGCTATACATTCTGCCAATCAACGCTGTTCTTCTCTTACCTTTAGAAGTCTTCTCCGTGCAGCGTCCCCACGGCGTCTTCCGGCTGGAATTCACTCTGCCTAGGCATCCGGCCTAGGCAGAGCCGACTTGCAAGCGTAGTCGGCTTTGCTCAGGCGTCGGGCTAACAAGGTAATGACCAGTTCCAATAGGGGTCATGGGTAAAGTTGAAACAGCCGGGGGTAAGGACGAGTTGGTTAAGAGATCATAGATACATCTATACAAACTCGCGGCCAGGCTTGGTGAGAAGGGGAGAGAGAATAGGAAAAAGAGGGTGAGAGGGAGGGGGAGGAGAATAAGGTAGGGAATGAGATACTAGTAATCCTGAGGGTCTTGGTGTGGAATTGTGAGTCCGAAGCTAAATTTGTGCCACTGTGTTGAAGCCATGGAGACCAAATACTTAGGAATTTTGCATGTTGGCCTTTTGACCTGGTCAACATCTCCTCGAACCTTGCAATTTGAGCTACCTTTTCTTTCCAGTGTGAAATTGGCGGGGTGATTTGCTGCAGCCAATATTTTGGTATTAGAGATTTGGCAGCTTCAATGAGATGGGTTGATAAGTCCATTTTGCTCGGAGAGAAGTCTGGTTTAGGGAGAGAGAGTAGCACTGAGGCCGGGGAGAGGACTATCTGTTTGGAGGTAATATCAATAATCAGTTGTTGAATTTGTGACCAGTACGTACTAATCAATGAACAAGTCCAGCAGACGTGTAGTTGAGTGGCTGGTTCTGAAGAACATCTCCAGCACAAGTCCGTGTCCGAAAGTTTGTGTGCATGAAGCCTGGAGGGGGTCCTGTACAATCTAGTTAAAGACTTGTAGTGCAGTTCCTGGAGCTTGGTGAATGTAGAAAAACCATGAGAGTGGGCGAGAATGAATCTAATATCATCAGCTTCCAGAGAAAGATTTGGGTGTACGGAGACGAGTGCCAATTTACACTTTTCTCAAGTTTTCTCATGGAATGTTTGTTACAAAAAATAAGATTCTCGAATAAGGTGAGGGGTCTATGTATTTTTGTAGTTGGGGGATGGAAGAAACAGTCCATTTAAAGTGTTCGTGATGTAGGTGGGTTAAAGTCAGGCCAAGGAGCCAGTTGTGTAGAGTCTTTGGAGGTATCGGTTCTCCATGACTAAGAAGGTCTCCAAGTGTTTTCTCAGATAGTTTAGACCAAAAATCTCCAAGAGGTTTCACCTTTGTGGGTAAAAGGCTAGGTGTCAGTTCTGCAGGATATGCTTTAGATGGGTATGGGGCGAGTGAGGCTTTATGTAAGCACAAGGCTTCGCAAGGGCCCTGTAGGAGGAAGTCAAAAGACCTTGATCTAACCGTTCTAAGATTGGCGTTCACTGCTGATAGTAATGCTGCTGTATCCTGATAGGATAAGAGGCCGCAAACAATGTCTCTTGGCAGTTCTCCTGGCTGCGGCTTGGATTTAACCGCCGTATGTATGCGCTCTATTGTTATGGTGGCCATGCGGTTGGGACCCAGGAGGTCCGTGAAGAGGAGAGTAGCCATCTTGTGGAGATCTTCTGTGCCATTTGCCTCCAGTAAGCCTTTAATTCTGATATATTTTCTTCTGTTTCTGTTCTCTTGATCTTCAATCAATGTGAGGGATCTATCGATGTAGTCTTTTTGGAAATGCAGTGCAGCTTCCACTGAGGTGCAATTATTCTGTAGTGCACCCATGCCAGTTTCTAGATGTTGTACTCTCTGGCTGTTGTTGTAGAGCTCGGCCTTTATGCAAGTTCAGGCATCACTGGAGAAAGAAATTTTATGAGTGCTTTTTGAAGGAAAGCCCAGGAAATGTATTCAGCTCCAGAGTCGGCTGGGTCGGGGTCTGTCATGCTCTCCA
This sequence comes from Leptodactylus fuscus, assembly GCF_031893055.1. Classification (NCBI taxonomy): domain Eukaryota; kingdom Metazoa; phylum Chordata; class Amphibia; order Anura; family Leptodactylidae; genus Leptodactylus; species Leptodactylus fuscus. Next base: position 6,664,652 of record NC_134269.1, read on the forward strand.
TGTCCGAGTCCTCTGCTATATCTTGTTCGGACCTTGGGATCGGCGCCATCTTGGGTATGCGAGCCGGGGAATGCAGCAAATTTCTATGTAGGTATTTCTGAAAATCACTTTGCTTTCTCAATTGCTTGGGTGTCTCTGGGGGTTCCAAACCCCTCTCCTTGCCTGTCCTGACCATCTTGACTGAAGAAAGCTAGAGATATGAGCAAAGTATCGGCTAACTACAGCAGATCTCTTGGCTCAAGCTGCCATCTTCTCTTGCGTTCAAACTCTGCCCCCCGATCCGAGGTCTTCTATCCAAAGTTTGTCAAAAAGTAATTCATAGCATATAGTTAGGGAGATGGGTAAGATGATTTAATCTCCAGGCAGTGAAGACACTGATTTTCCCAACAAAGAAAAAGCCTTCTTGTATCTTCTGAGCTAATTCTGTATCAGGTCCCATGTTTAGATTCCTTGATCCCCCCCCCCCCAATAATTACTTTATAAAAGGACACAGCACTGAACTGACTCAGCCCTTCTAAAACATGGGGGGAGATTGGAGAACATGGGGAAGAAGGAGCTATATTAACATGGTCGATGAATAAGATGATTTTATGTTCGTTGTGGCCAATTGTGATACCTTGTATGATATTTGGTCATAGGTGATAGGTTCATAAGAGTCCTAAGAGTGTTCTGCACTATGATTTATAGATAGGTTCCTAGGAGTACTAAGAGTATCCCACACTATGTTTTATAGATAGGGTCATAGTAGCCCTAAGAGTATTCTACACTATGTTTTATAGATAGGTTCCTAGGAGACCTAAGAGTATTCTACACTATGTATTATAGATAGGTTCCTAGGAGCCCTAAGAGTATTCTACACTATGTATTATAGATAGGTTCCTAGGAGACCTAAGAGTATTCTACACTATGTATTATAGATAGGTTCCTAGGAGTCCTAAGAGTATTCTACACTATGTATTATAGATAGGTTCCTAGGAGACCTAAGAGTATTCTACACTATGTATTATAGATAGATTCCTAGGAGCCCTAAGAATATTCTACACTATGTTTTATAGATAGGTTCCTTGGAGACCTAAGAGTATTCTACACTATGTTTTATAGATAGGTTCCTAGGAGCCCTAAGAGTATTCTACACTATGTTTTATAGATAGGTTCCTAGGCTTTCTAAGAGTATTCTACACTATGTATTATAGATAGGTTCCTAGGCTTTCTAAGAGTATTCTACACTATGTGTTATAGATAGGTTCCTAGGCTTTCTAAGAGTATTCTACACTATGTTTTATAGATAGATTCCTAGGAGCCCTAAGAGTATTCTACACTATGTTTTATAGATAGGTTCCTAGGAGACCTAAGAATATTCTACACTGTGTTTTATAGATCTTATCTATGATTTATTGATATCTTCCAGGTTTGGGTACTTCTATTGATTTTAACAATTTGCACATATGGGTATTTTACTTTTTAACAAGAAGATTTGTGTCATAAGTTTTATTTACTTCCATACATTTTCAGTGATTCAGTTTGTTTTCTTGTGGAAATATCCCTCAGTGACTGGTTCCTATTATATTGTGGCTATTTTCGAGTATTAATACATACATTATCAGAATTTTTTGATGACCGGATTTATATTTATCTATTGAATTAGATGCCAACAAGTTGCTCAATAAAGCCAAAAATGTATTTTCCAAAAACAATATTCCATGAGCTAGTAACCTAATATCACTGAAGGGCGCCTTTAATCCACTCACTGTGGTCACAGAGAATTTGTAAGATCATGGTGGGAGCTGCAGGGTCTGCAAATGTACTTAGAAAATAGAATTATACCATGTGAAGTCAAAAATCCAATTCTCCCAGTACCTCGAGCTAGATCATCTACCCTTATGGTCAAATGGGATCGGATACTGATCAAGTTGGAGCAGAACCATTTAGACAACACAAGGGGAGAGGTCAAAATTGGTGCAGAGGTAAATCTACACAGGGAAGACCAAGACATTTTGGGACAAACCAACGATCCCATCCAAATCAAATAGTGTTTTTTGTTTTTTTTTTTTATCACAGTTCCCTTTCATAATGAAGAACCATTTGAGAAACCACAAAGAACCAAAAACATCTACAGGGGAAAAGTTACAACTACAGCGCCCTATGTAACTATAGGCACGAAGCCCGGAAATATAATGTCTTGTTTCCATATGATGGACGAATCACAAGTAATTAATCTGCCATCACGTACTCTCACACAGGTAGAAGCTGAGGCTCTCTCCAAAGGAATATAACTGGGTCAAAAACGTATCTGTTTATAGAAGAAAACTCAGGTAGGAAAAATGTATTAAAAGTGTAAAGAGTAGGGTATTAGTGATGAGGGTCTTCTTCATCTCCAAATTCTGAAGGATCTATGGAAGAGGGACAACATAAGAATAGACCTGGACCATTTACAGATCTTTACCTACCCAGTACATCTACTCCTCTAACGTTGGATACCCCACACCTTGGTGTATTCAAAAGTATGGCTATCCATCATCTAGGCAACATCAACCAGGAAGGACCAATTATTCACATAGAAGCAAAATCTGGCACTACTGAGTTTAGAGTGGTATGAACATATTGTAATAAAGCCCTCCAATAAGGGGAGGGGGGGGAGGGGGGGAAATGAAGTTATTAGAGATGAGCGAGTAGTACTCGATCGAGTAGCTATTCGATCGAATACTACAGTATTCAAAATACTCGTACTCGATTGAGTACCACTCGCTGTTCGAATGTAAAAGTTTGATGCAGAACCAGCATTGATTGGCCAAATGCTATACAGTTGGCCAATCAACGCTGGTTCTTCTCCTACCTTTAGAAGTCTTCTCCGTGCAGCTTCCACGCATCGTCTTCCGGCTCTTCATTCACTCTGCCAGGCATCGGGCCTGGGCAGAGCCGACTGCGCATGTCCGCTTGTAGTGCGGGCATGCGCAGTCAGCTCTGCCCAGGCCCGATGCCTGGCAGAGTGAATGAAGAGCCGGAAGATGCCGTGGAGACGCTGCAAGGATATGACTTCTAGGAGGATCCAGCCCGACCATCACTCGTGGACTTGGTAAGTATAATTTGATCGAATGTTGCCTACCCCTGAAACGAGCATTTTCCCGCCATAGACTATAATAGGGTTCGATATTCAATTCGAGTAGTCGAATATTGATGGGCTACTCGAAACGAATATCGAACCTCGGACATTTTACTGTTCGCTCATCTCTAACAGTTATCCTTTACCATGATAAATATAAGACCATGTACTTGGATTCATATCCCATTCTGATCTGTATGAAGTACTTCTGTTCTATATCATCATGGATGAAGCCTTTAAATCTGACTTTATTTTTTTTTTAAAGTACAGGCCTTTATCAAGCCTCAACATCCTCAAATAATGACTTTTTATTGCCCCCCAAAATACACAAGAGGTACAAACCTCTCAAAAATCATCCAATTGTCTTGGGCATTGACAATTTGACTGAGGGAATCGGTTCCTATATTGACACCATCTTAAGACCCTTTGTCGTCACTCTGGAGGGTATCTATTCCCCAGTAGGCACTTTGGGTATTGAGTCTTTGTATTACTTGATTCCACATGTTAGTGGCTTGGAAGCCATCATATTTTTCCTCAACACTAGAGGTGTTCATATCAAACTGCATAGTGACTTTGTTATACAACTACTCCATTTTCTCCTAAACCCGCCCCAACTTTTTCATTAATGGTCGGTACTATCTGCAATGCATTGGCACCGCTATGGGGAGCCCAGCTGTACCCTCGTTTTCAAAATTATTGCTGGGTTGGTAGGAACAACCCCAGATCTGGTGGACTTATGGCTTATATATATCAATCATGTCCTGGTCTTCTGGTCCGATACCATAGACCGATTCCAGAAATTTGTCTGAACTGTACACAAATGCAATAATAACAATACCAGGTGGTTTACTGCAACTATTGTTCTGGTCCAGATCACTTTAATCTCAATATCTCAATTTATTAGGGTATGGTAAATACAGCTATACAGTATGCCACAGGGACAATTATCACCCTCCCCCTCTTAGAATGGGGTTCCATAAAGGACAGTTTTTAAGAATTTATGGAAACTGTTCAATTCTTGAGGATTACAAGAGATGACTTTGTTGACTGGTTTCAGAGAAGAGGTTACCTCCCAGATGTTATTAGATATGCTCACAGCCTCGTTGGTGCACAGTGTTCTAATTCTAAAAATAATGGACCAAATCCAGTCTGAATCATAGCAACATGGCATCAAGGCATCATTACAAAATAAAATTTGCCCTGAAAAACATAATCCCTATTATTCTACATATTATCATAGGACACAATGTAGACCAAGATGTCAACGTGTCTATTACTGGAACAATATTCTTCTTTGTCCAAGGATTGGAAAATCTTAGTAGCGATATTTTTATAAGTATATTTTTCTTAACATTATGAATCAATAAATAACAGCAGTCACCAAAGACAGAAAATTGTCAAAAAACAGATTCTAATATAAATATGGGCAGTACTAATCCAACTCCGACTTTATCCAACTCATCTCTGCTACCAATGTGAACGTGTATGGAAAATTTCCTTTACAACTTTACTAATATCCTTATTCCTCAGACTGTATATAATGGGGTTGACCAGTGGAGTAAACACAGTATATAGCAGGGAGAGGGACTTAGTGATGGTCGATGACTGTCCTTTCGTTGGGACAACATAAACACTAAACATAGTCCAGTAGAATATGGAGACCACAACGAGGTGGGAGCTACAGGTGGAGAAGGCTTTCTGTCTACTCATATTAGATGGAATCCTTAAGATGGAGACTATAATATTCCAATAACATACTATGATTATTATGGTCGGGGTAATAAATGCTGGAATGCTCAGTAAGTAGATTTGTAGATGAACAATGAAGGTATCAGAACAGGCGATGTCTAGTAATGGAACAATGTCACAGAAAACATGGTCAATGATGTTTGGTCCACAAAATGCTAAGGTTGATGGCATGAAGGTGTCCATGAATGCAGCAAAAAATCCAATACACCAGCAGCTGATAGACAATTTCACACAATAGACCTTAGTCATTATTAGGGTGTAGTGGAGGGGATTGCAGATGGCCACATATCTGTCATAAGACATCACAGTGAGGAGGAAACACTCAGTTGCTTCTGCAGCACAACAAAAATAAAACTGAGTCAAGCAACCAACAAAAGTAACAGTGGTCCCATTATCCAGTAGGATGTGGAGGAGGTTGGGGACAATATCTGTGGTCACCAAGATGTCACTGATGGAGAGTTGTGAGATGAAGAAGTACATTGGGGTGTGGAGGTTCTTACTGGTGGACACCAGGGTGATGATCAGGAGGTTCCCACATATTGTAACAGCAAAAACAATGAGAAGAAGACAGAACAGAACATATGATAAACCCGGGCTGACTCGAAATCCAAGAATGAAAAATTCACTGACCACAGACAGATTATTCTCCTATAGGGCATAAAGATCAAAGTAAGTGAAGTTATAGCAGAGAGGATCTCTAGCCACAACAGTGTTTTAGATCCTGAGGACCAACCGTTAGTCTGACCGGTGGAGAAATGTACAGATCAGCTTATCCGGTCACCTCCTGGCACTGCCTCTGTGGCCGTGGCCGGATACAGCTCTGCTCCTGCTCAGCTCTATAGTGGTGGGGCAGAATTACTGCTAATATTACATCAGACATTAAACAAGAAAATATGTAGAAAGATTAAAATCAGAGAATTTAGAGGGAAAAACAATTTTTAAAAATCCAAACAAGAACAATGGAGGGGTCTTTTGCCTTGTTCTGTCTTTGCTATTCTTACCATATCAATGTCCTTACATTTACCGCTCTCATACTTCTAGATGAGCCGATTTATCAGAATAGTCCAGAAAACTCGATCACAGGATCACACACACATGTACAGATAGTTTAGTATATGTGATGTGATACAGAGTAACAGAGTTGACGGACATTACATATACATGTAATATGGATGATAATAAACCTAGCTGTATATATACACAATATACAGTCACAGTGGAGACAAGGGGCCACGTCATTGTCTCCTGAGTGTCTGCTGATCAGGTCCATTGGGGAACATAGAAATAGAGATGTTAACAATTATTGGATTGTCCCTCCGGATCATGAAAAATAACCTGTAATGTAGCTAGAAGAATAAACATATAATAATTATAATATGGATTATATGGGGGTGTAATTGTAGCTGACCCTTTACACTTCATCGAATGGTTAACCCATCAACAAATCAATAACTCCAAACCAACTCCTATGTACACCTTACCGGACCTATTCCCAGCATCATGATGTCAGGACGCCCTACATGACTGCTGAGGTTCAAGCACCGTCCTTAGGATGATCCCGGGATACATGATATCAGCCAGAAGCTTGAAACAGACATTGGGGCACTGACAGATGCCATATGGATTCCCACTAGTGGCAAGGTAAGGTGAGTATAAGTGTGTTATATTTCCTCACCTCCCCTGGTCCTCCATACTCTGCAGTCTGAGACACTTTTCAGTTGTGGGTGCAGTCTGTAACTTTAGAATAGTTTTGCTCATCCCTAAGGCTTCTTGAGTTCTGTGATAAGATGTGACAGTATCAAGGTAAACATCGGTACATGAGACATAATATAAGATATATACTGTCCAGTCCTCTATAATTACATAAATTATCATCTGTTGCAAAGACTGACTGTGAAGGATATCACTTTTCCAAGATGCTTGGCACACCTGCTATCACCCTTCTTAACCTTCCACTCATGCCCTGTCATTATCTGAGTTCATAGGATAATTTGAAGCAAGCTTTATATAGCTTTATAATTTTTATATATGTATTAAACAGAGTGGGTCAGTACTAGCCACTAACATAAAGAAATACATATCAGTGGATAACAAGCAAATACAGATAAACACAATACAGTACATACAAATAATAATAATAATAATAATAATAATAATAATAATAATAATAATAATAACAACAACAACAAAGAAAGTTGTGGTCTGTCAACTTTAGTTAGTTAGCCTAGGGCACTTTCTTCAGTCACTAACCAAGCATGTGCTCATTTCTTTTCCAAAATCAGAACTCCCCTTTTCCCCTTCCCCTTCTCCCCTGAGACCATATAGCTCTCCCAGTGACAAAGAACTAAGAACAATTATAATTCCCCACCAGATGACCATAGAGCCAGGCAAGGGGTCTGATGGGGTTTGTGATGAGACCTCATTGTGTAGGCACCAAGGATGACACCCCAATCCCCTTTGGGGAATGAGTGTCTGGAACTTTTCCCTGTGTGCAACAGTATCATGTCAGGATTTGAATTGTTCATCTTCATCTTGTGCACCAGAAGAATTTAAATCTGCAACTGTGGGAGGTTCTTCTAGGGAAGTATTGTCATAACACCATATTTCCATTGTAGTTTTGGCTAAAGACATGGAGTCTGGGTTTTGTGTGCTAATAAGGGATACAATACGCATAGTCTCGGGGTTCTCCTGCTGCGATAACAAGATTAGTACAGAACCAACAAAAGGATCTTTATTAGAGTTGAGCCGATCTTGACTTTTCAGGATCAATTTTGAAATTCGATTTCCGATCATTTTTCATTCGAACCCGATCTCGATCCCAATTCCGATCCCAATGAAAGTCAATGGGATTTTTTTACTAATCGGAGATCGGATTTTAAAAACAATCCTATTCACTATACAGCATGGAATCTAACATTTGAACGCTTTAATTGTTAGAATCCGCGCTGTGTAGTGATTTTTTTTAATCCTCTGGCTACTTAGTCCCCCCTGGTGTCCACTTACCTGCAGAGATGGCTGTTCCGGTCCCCGGTGTTCTCGTTCTTCTTCGCCTCGCTGCCCCCGCCTCCCAGGTTAGGAGAGTGTGGGCGGGTTAGGAGAGTGTGGCGGGGTACTGGGAGGGGAGACGTCACATCTCCCCGTCCTGTGCCCGCCCACACTCTCCTAAGCCACAAGCCTCGCCTTCTTTCTAGCTCTTTAACACTAACCTGGGAGGCGGAGGCAGCCAAGCGAAGAAGAACGAGAACACCGGGCATCGGACCAGCCATCTCTGCAGGTAAGTAACTACTAGAGATGTTAGCTAGTCTCCCATTAGAATGAATGGACGTAGCCGGCGCACAGGGGGTTAAGGCTGTGTGCTGGCTGCTTCCATTCATTCCTATGGAACCGCAGTGGAGCCTTCACACTGAGTATACACTCCGCTCAGAATGAACACAGCGTATACTCAGTGTGAAGGCTAACATTGTTAGCTTTTCCCACAATGCTTGGCAAGTAGCAAAGCATTGTGGGAAAAATTACCAATCTAGATCCCACCTAAAAAGATTGTGTTCAGAATCCGATCTTTTCCAAACACGATCGCTCAACCCTAATCTTGATACAACAGACAGGGTTTACTTACAGAGTAGAAATATCACATTCCTGAAGTCAAAATGGTATTTGTACATAAAGGAGATTACACCAAATAAAATACATGACCGGAAATATATAATACTAGAGGGAGGACCCGGCTTCGCACGGGTATATTACATTTTATGTTTGTGTAGTGGCCCCATAAGAATTGTCCAATTTTGCACTGGTGTATTTTGTATGCTGTTTGTGTGTATGTCCATAAGCGTCATGTGATTATGTGTATCTCATTTTGGATGTCAGTGAAAAACCTGTGATCAGTTGTTATGGATACCTGGAGTAAAGCTGTATCTAATCCTTCCCCGTGTAGTACTGTGTTTAGATGCAAGTATCCAATCCTTGTTGGTGTGGTACTGTGTGCAGATGCACATATCTAATCCTCCCCGTGTGGTATTGTGTGAAGATATCTAACATATCTAATCCTCCAGTAAGTGAAACTGTGTGCAGACGCGCATATCTAATGACTCTGGCGTGCGGTACCGTGTGTAGATGCGCGTATCTAATACTCTGGCATGTGGTACTGTGTGCAGATGCACGTATCTAATCCTCCCCTGTGTGATATTGTGTGAAAAGGCGCGTATCTAATCCTGCGGCATGTGGAACTGTGTGTAGACGTGCGTATCTAATCCTACAGAATTTGGTACTGTGTGCAGACGCGCTTATCTTATCCTCTGGCGTTTGGTACTGTGTGCAGACGCACGTATTTAATCCTCCCCGTGTGGTACTGTGTGAAGAGGCGCGTATCTAATCCTACGGCGTGTGGAATTGTGTGAAGAGGCGCGTATCTAATCCTACGGCGTGTGGAATTGTGTGAAGAGGCGCGTATCTAATCCTACGGCGTGTGGAACTGTGTGTAGACACGTGTATCTAATCCTACGGCATGTGGTACTGTGTGTAGACACGCGTATCTAATCCTACGGCATGTGGTACTGTGTGTAGACGCGTGTATCTAATCCTAAGGCATGTGGTACTGTGTGTAGACGCACGTATCTAATCTACGGCATGTGGTACTGTGTGCAGACGTGTGTATCTAATGCTATGGCGTGTACAACTGTGTGAAGACACGTGTATCTAATCCTCCCCTGTGTGGTATTGTGTGAAGAGGCGCGTATCTAATCCTACGGCGTGTGGAACTGTGTGTAGAGGCGTGTATCCAATCCCCCGGCATGTGGTACTGTGTGCAGATGCGCATATCTAATCCTATGGCATGTGAACTGTGTGTAGACGCGCGTATCTAATCCTCCCCCATGTGGTACTGTGTGTAAACACGCGTATCTAATCCTCCCCTGTGTGATACTGTGTGCTGAGACGCGTATCTAATTCTCTGGCTTGTGGTACTGTGTGCAGAGACACGTATCTAATCCTCCAAAGTGTGGTATTGTGTGAAGAGGCGTGTATCTAATCCTTTGGCGTGTGGAACTATGTGTAGACGCACGTATCTAATCCTACTGCATATGGTACTGTCTGCAGACGCGTGTATCTAATCCTATGGCGTGTACAACTGTGTGCAGACGCACGTATCTAATCCTCTGGAATATGGAACTGTGTGTAGACGCGTGTATCTAATCCTAAGGCCTGTGGTACTCTGTGCAGACGCGTGTATCTAATCCTATGGTGTGTACAAATGTGTGCAGATGCACGTATCTAATGCTCTGGAGTGTGGAACTGTGTGTAGACGCCTGTATCTAATCCTTCGGCATGTGGAACCGTGTGCAGACGCGTGTATCAAATCCTTCAGTGTGTGGAACTGTGTGCAGAAATGCGTATTTAATCCTCTGGTGTGTGGGACTGTGTGCAGACCCGTGTATCTAATCCTATGGCGTGTACAACTATGTGAAGACACGTGTATCTAATCCTCCCCTGTATGGTATTGTGTGAAGAGGCGCGTATCTAATCCTACGGCGTGTGGAACTGTGTGTAGACGCGCGTATCCAATCCCCCGGCATGTGGTACTGTGTGCAGATGCGCGTATCTAATCCTATGGCATGTGGTACTGTGTGTAGACGCGTGTATCTAATCCTCCCCCGTGTGGTACTGTGTGCAGACGTGCATATCTAATCCTTTGGCGTGTGGAGCTATGTGTAGACGCGCGTATCTAATCCTACTGCATGTGGTACTGTGTGCAGACGCGTGTATCTAATCCTATGGCATTTACAACTGTGTGCAGATGCGCGTATCTAATCCTCTGGAATGTGGAACTGTGTGCAGACGCGTGTATCTAATCCTATGGCGTGTACAAATGTGTGCAGACACACGTATCTAATCCTCTGGAGTGTGGAACTGTGTGTAGACGCCTATATCTAATCCTTTGGCATGTGAAACCGTGTGCAGATGCACGTATCAAATCCTTCAGTGTGTGGAACTGTGTGCAGAAATGCGTATTTAATCCTCTGGTGTGTGGGACTGTGTGCAGACGCGTGTATCTAATCCTCTGGCATGTGATACTGTGTGCTGATCTGTGTATCTAATCCTCTGATGCGTGTATCTCAGTTTGGATATCAGTGTTGTATTGTGTATGTGGAGTGACCGTGTGTATTGCAGTTGGGATATGAGTGAAAGTCTTGCAGGTTTGTATTGGCTAAGGGGGGGGGGGGGCACTGTGTTTGGAATGCTGTATCTCAGCAACGGTACGTCCGAGCGAGTTGGAGTCTCATCTTAAACCTTCCCGGATACCTGAAGTATCTCTGTACCAAATTTGGTGAAGATCGGTCCAGTCGTTTGGTTCGCATTAGAGCACAGACAGACAGACAAGAATTCATTTTTATAAGATAGGGAGATAATCTACATGACATTTCATCATCATACTAACACATATACACATAGAGCTCATACAACAACCTAAATAGTATTTAAGCCCTAAATAGCCCATTTGTGTCCAGGGGGAGCTCCGTGAAGCCTCATTATTTATTTTAGGATCATGTGTTGTCCATGGTAGATTCTTTTTCACTTCAGAGACGAATACATCAGACTTATGTTTTCTTACTTTTCTATGTCTCTGGGTCCATAAAAACAGTTGGCACAAGGACGTCCTCCATGTTCTGCCCTTGATTTTTATGGACCCATAAACTTTAATGGAATGCAGAGAGATTGATATCCAAGAATGATAATTCAGGGGTTAGAGAGAACGGGTATTGGAGTACCTCAAAAAGGACTTAGCCCAAATGTATAGGAGTATTGATCCCATGGAGATTTGTCATCTCCTGTATAAGTTAGATGATATTAGATAACTTCAGCCTCTGTGGGGTCATGTACAATCTGTATAACAGTTTTTTGCAAATCTCCAGGTGCAAAACAGATTTGGATAGTCTGCTGGATAAGGTGAAAGGGTCTCGCCAGACTGAGGTACCAGGAGAAGGTGGAGGTCCTTAGCCCAATGCTCCAGGCAATGTATTTGTTGGGTGAAAATACGAGCTGCATTAGTGTCAGTACACCTTCTGTCATTTTATTACAGTTATGGAAAAGAAAAGTTCATTTGGCGATTTAGTTGGTAAATGTATCTGATGGGATTATATAAGTGACTCGTCCTATAACTATCCACGGATGGAATACCATTGTCTCCTATCCCAAGGTTTTGAAAATGGGCACATACTTCATAGCATATAGTTAGGGAGACAAGAAGTCTAATGTATTCTCCAAGTAGGGAGACCGTGATCTGACCAAGGAAAGGGGAATCCTTCTTGTATCTTCTGAACTAACTCTCTATCAAGTCCCATGTTCACAATCCTTGAACCTCCAATGGTTACTTTATAATAGAACACAGCACTGAATTGTTTCAGCCCTTCTAAAACATTGGGGAAAAATTGTATTTGAGCATCTAATATATTGAGCTCGGAGTTTCATGATAAGTGAGAAAATCTAGGGGGAGAGTGGACGTTGTTGTCTGGTGCCATTGATGATGTGGAATAGATTGGTAACCAGATGCCAGGACTCTTGTAGTAGGGTTAGACCAAAGCACCATTATGAGCATATGTGCCATACATGGAATGCCAAATTTAGTAGGAACTTCCCCGATATATCCACAATAATATTGAGGAATCAGTGTGTTCCATCAGCAGACATTGTGTTCTTAATAAATCCCACTTGATGTTTGGGTAATTGGTGTGTGAAGAAGTCTAGCAGGAGGCCATTTTTTTATCCTCACTCACAGGGTATAGGAAGGCAATCACTTAAAGAACAAAAATTCAACACAGGAAAAATGAAATCCATAAAACCTGTGTAGGATTATTATTTAGCTATGATTTTCTCACTTTTTGAAGGACATTATAGTGTCATTACAAAATAAAGCCTGCCCTGCAAAAAAAAAAAAAAAAAAAAAAAAAAAAAACAATCCCTCACATGGATATGGTGATGGGAAAGGGAAGAGAGTGCTAGTGCTATGGCTCTGGTAATGTGGGATGGGAAAAACAAATGTAGGAAAAAAATATTGTGGAGAAAAAAAAATAGAATCCTTGTATCCAAATTGTATCATTGGTAGTAATTGCCTCCCTCCCCCACCAAAATATTGTCATGGAACATGGTCAAATATTCCTCGATGTTCATGATGAGATTAAACTTCTGCTATGCCCAGGAAATGGAAAATCCTTCCTAATAGTCCTCTGACATGGCAGGGAGAAGCGGCCATCATGCACCAGTCTAGAGACATTATAGAAAGCGTAAGGATGGATTTTTTTTTTGTGCATCAATATATAACTATAGTCCTACAGAGAACCACAGAGAAGACATTCTATATAAATATGGGCTGTGAATGAATATGAATATGATCTTTTACAGCTTTACTAATGTCCTTATTCCTCAGACTGTATATAATGGGGTTGACCAGTGGAGTAAACACAGTATATAGCAGGGAGAGGGACTTAGTGATGGTCGATGATTGTCCTTTAGATGGGACAACATAAACACTGAATATAGTCCAGTAGAATATGGAGACCACAATGAGGTGGGAGCTACAGGTGGAGAAGGCTTTCTGTCTACTCATGTTGGATGGGATCTTTAAGATGGAGACTATAATATTCCCATAACATACGAGGATGATTGTGGTTGGGGTGATAAGTGTTGGAATACTCATTACATAGTTTTGTACTTGAACAATGAAGATATCAGAACAGGCGATCTTCAGTAATGGAATAAGGTCACAGAAAACATGGTCAATGACATTTGGTCCACAAAATGATAATATTGATGGTGTGTAGATGCACATGATCGCAGCAAAAAAGCTCAGAGACCAGCAAGTGGCGGCCAATTTCACACAATAGACCTTAGTCATTATCAGGGTGTAAAGGAGAGGATTACAGATGGCCACATATCTGTCATAGGACATCACTGTGAGGAGAAGACACTCAGATGTTAAGGTTGCACAAAAGAAATAATACTGAGTCACGCAGGAAAAAAAGGTAATGGTCCCCCCATTATTCAGGAGGATGTGGAGCAGGTTGGGAACAATATCTGTGGATAACACAATGTCACTGATGGAGAGTTGTGAGATGAAGAAGTACATTGGGGTGTGGAGGATCTTGCTGGTGGACACCAGGGTGATGATCAGGAGGTTCCCACATATTGTAACACCAAAAACATTGAGGAGAAAACAGAACAGAACATATGATAAACCTGGGCTAGCTTGAAATCCGAGGATGAAAAACTCAGTGACCACAGTCAGATTGTTCTCCATAAAGATGAGGAGTTATAACAGAGACGATTTCTAGCCCAACAATGAGGACCTACCATCAGTGTGACTGGTGGGGAAATGTACAGATCAGCTTATCCGGTCACCTCCTGGCTCTGCTTCAGTAGACGGGGCCGGATACAGCTCTGCTCCTGCTCAGCTCTATTATGGTGGGGCAGAATTACTCTGATAATATTATATCAGACATTTAAAGTCATATGATAAAAAAAAGAATTTGTTGCTCTCATACTTCTATATAGACCTCTTTATGAGAATATTCCAGAAGACTCGATCACAGGATCACACACAAATGTACAGATAGTTCAGTATATGTGATGTGATACAGAGTAACAGAGTGGACGGACATTACATATACATGTAATATGGATGATAATAAACCTAGCTGTATATATACACAATATACAGTCACAGTGGAGACAAGGGGCCACGTCATTGTCTCCTGAGTGTCTGCTGATCAGGTCCATTGAGGAACATAGAAATAGAAATGTTACCAATTATTGGTTTATCCCTCCTTGTCATGAAAAATAACCTGTAATGTAACAAACCAAAAAAATTGTAATAATCCATCATGACACCGGATTATCTGGGGGGTCCAATTGTTTATTTGTAGAGGACCCTTTAGGCTTCATTGAAGAGCTTTTGTTGAGTTCTGTGATAACATGTATCAGTGTCAAAGGAAACTTTGCTACATTGGTGAGTGAGTACATCAGAGACCAATACATTGGACTTATGTTTTCTTACTTTTCTATGTCTCTGGGTCCATAAAAACAGTCAGGACAAGGATGTCCACCATGTTCTGCCCTTGATGTTTATGGAACCATAGACTTTAATGGAATGTAGAGATATCGCTATCCAACAACGATAATTCAGGGGTTAGAGAGAACGGGTATTGGAAAACCTCAGAGAGGACTTTACATAATTTAGCCCAAAAGGGTTGAATGATAGGATAACCCCCAAAAATGTGGAAGATAGACCTCATAGAGGTTTAGCATCTCTTGCATACGTTAGATGATGTCAGATAGATAGTCGTCAGCCTCTGAGGGGTCATGTACCATCTGTATAACAGTTTTCTGGAAATCCACAGGTACAAAACAGATTTGGATAGCCTGCTCGATAGGGTGAAAGGCTCTCGCCAAATTGAGGTATCAGTAGAAGGTGGCGATCCATCTCTCAGTGTTCTGGGGTGGGGGTGGGGGGTCTGGGGGTCCCCCCCCCAGGATTTTTTTGAAAAAATTAGCCCTAAAAATGCGTTTTTGAGGCATTTTTTTAACTAGTTAGCTGTATTTGACCAACCGGGGGGAGGGAGATGGGCCAAGTACACGGGAGCGAGCCTGTTCCTGTGTCTGCACCACACATGTGACCTAGCTTCCTGCTCACAGATAAAGGAGGGTCTCACCATCTATTTATAGAGCTGTATGTCTGATGCCTAGCTTCACCTATAATTTAAAAAAATAAATAAAATGTTATCCTGCACACCCCCTTTAATGTTCCCCAGGCTATTGGCTTCCATCACTGCACTCCCATGGTTTAATGTCCTCCTCCAGTGACCCCCATTATTTAATGTCTCCCTACAGTTGTTATATACCGTTAGATCTGTGCCCCATGTGAAGAGCTATCGGTGCTGGTACCGTAGCTCTTCACAATGAGAAGGGCGTTTCTGACACTCTCGAACGTCCTTCTTCACAGCAGTGCCTATAGCGCTGTACTGTGAGAGAGGGGAGGAACGCCCCCTCCCTTCCTGATAATATTCGTCTATGGACGAGTACTGGGGGGGCGTTCCTCCCCACACTGCTGTGAAGAAGGTCGTTCCTGACTGACTGTAAAGAGCTACAATACCGGCACCAATAGCTCTTCACCTGGGGCATAGATCCCCCCTTCAGTATTATATGCTTCACAGTGGCCCCTCACACAGTATTATATGCTCCATTTTAGGCCCCAAAACAGTATTATATTCTGCACTTTGGGCCCCCACGCAAAGGGTTATATGCACCACAGTAGACCCCCACATAGTATCCCACTCAGTATTATATGCACCACAGTAGGGTCCCCAGACTCAGTACTATATGTACCGCAGTAGGGCCCCACATTCAGTATTATATGCGCCACAGTAGGGCCCCCAGACTCAGTATTATATGTGCCACAGTAGGGCCCCACACAGTATCCCACTCAGTGCATCACAGTAGACCCCCACTCAGTATCATGTGCATCACAGTAGGGCCCCCACACAGTAGACCCCCACTCAGTATTATGTGCATCACAGTAGACCCCCACTCAGTATTATGTGCATCACAGTAGACCCCCACTCAGTATTATGTGCATCACAGTAGACCCCCACTCAGTATTATGTGCATCACAGTAGGGCCCCACACAGTAGACCCCCACTCAGTATTATGTGCATCACAGTAGGGCCCGCACACAGTAGACCCCCACTCAGTATTATGTGCATCACAGTAGACCCCCACTCAGTATTATGTGCATCACAGTAGGGCCCCCACACAGTAGACCCCCACTCAGTATTATGTGCATCACAGTAGGGCCCCCACACAGTAGACCCCCACTCAGTATCATGTGCATCACAGTAGGGCCCCACACAGTAGACCCCCACTCAGTATCATGTGCATCACAGTAGGGCCCCACACAGTAGACCCCCACTCAGTATTATGTGCATCACAGTAGGGCCCCACACAGTAGACCCCCACTCAGTATTATGTGCATCACAGTAGGGCCCGCACACAGTAGACCCCCACTCAGTATTATGTGCATCACAGTAGACCCCCACTCAGTATTATGTGCATCACAGTAGGGCCCCCACACAGTAGACCCCCACTCAGTATTATGTGCATCACAGTAGGGCCCGCACACAGTAGACCCCCACTCAGTATTATGTGCATCACAGTAGACCCCCACTCAGTATTATGTGCATCACAGTAGGGCCCCCACACAGTAGACCCCCACTCAGTATTATGTGCATCACAGTAGGGCCCCCACACAGTAGACCCCCACTCAGTATCATGTGCATCACAGTAGGGCCCCCACACAGTAGACCCCCACTCAGTATTATGTGCATCACAGTAGACCCCCACTCAGTATTATGTGCATCACAGTAGGGCCCCACACAGTAGACCCCCACTCAGTATTATGTGCATCACAGTAGGGCCCCACACAGTAGACCCCCACTCAGTATTATGTGCATCACAGTAGGGCCCGCACACAGTAGACCCCCACTCAGTATTATGTGCATCACAGTAGACCCCCACTCAGTATTATGTGCATCACAGTAGACCCCCACTCAGTATTATGTGCATCACAGTAGGGCCCCCACACAGTAGACCCCCACTCAGTATTATGTGCATCACAGTAGGGCCCCCACACAGTAGACCCCCACTCAGTATCATGTGCATCACAGTAGGGCCCCACACAGTAGACCCCCACTCAGTATCATGTGCATCACAGTAGGGCCCCCACACAGTAGACCCCCACTCATTATTATGTGCATCACAGTAGGGCCCCCACACAGTAGACCCCCACTCAGTATCATGTGCATCACAGTAGGGCCCCACACAGTAGACCCCCACTCAGTATCATGTGCATCACAGTAGGGCCCCCACACAGTAGACCCCCACTCAGTATTATGTGCATCACAGTAGACCCCCACTCAGTATTATGTGCATCACAGTAGACCCCCACTCAGTATTATGTGCATCACAGTAGGGCCCCACACAGTAGACCCCCACTCAGTATTATGTGCATCACAGTAGGGCCCGCACACAGTAGACCCCCACTCAGTATTATGTGCATCACAGTAGACCCCCACTCAGTATTATGTGCATCACAGTAGGGCCCCCACACAGTAGACCCCCACTCAGTATTATGTGCATCACAGTAGGGCCCCCACACAGTAGACCCCCACTCAGTATCATGTGCATCACAGTAGGGCCCCACACAGTAGACCCCCACTCAGTATCATGTGCATCACAGTAGGGCCCGCACACAGTAGACCCCCACTCAGTATTATGTGCATCACAGTAGGGCCCCCACACAGTAGACCCCCACTCAGTATTATGTGTATCACAGTAGGGCCCGCACACAGTAGACCCCCACTCAGTATTATGTGCATCACAGTAGACCCCCACTCAGTATTATGTGCATCACAGTAGGGCCCCCACACAGTAGACCCCCACTCAGTATTATGTGCATCACAGTAGGGCCCCCACACAGTAGACCCCCACTCAGTATTATGTGCATCACAGTAGGGCCCCCACACAGTAGACCCCCACTCAGTATCATGTGCATCACAGTAGGGCCCCACACAGTAGACCCCCACTCAGTATCATGTGCATCACAGTAGGGCCCCCACACAGTAGACCCCCACTCAGTATCATGTGCATCACAGTAGGGCCCCCACACAGTAGACCCCCACTCAGTATTATGTGCATCACAGTAGGGCCCCCACACAGTAGACCCCCACTCAGTATTATGTGCATCACAGTAGGGCCCCCACACCCCGAGAATTTTACTTACCTGAAGTTCCACATGACATGTCCCACGAAGAGCAGCCAGCGTCCTCCTCCATGTTCTAGCTGCCAGCGCTGATGACGTCAGTCACTGGCAGACGCTGCGTCGGGGCAGAGGTCACTCCACAGTCAGTGCAGGCCGTGGGCCGCGCGACCACAGCCTGCACTGACAGCTTTCAGCGGTATGTGCATTTGCACATATTGCTGAAAGCAACCGTCCCTAACTAACGGGAATTCCAATACAGAATTCCCCGTTAGTTCTGTGCTGGGGCGGGCAAGTGCCGGGGGCCCCCAGAGGCTATGTGGGCCCCGGCACTTGCCGAACTATGCTGTGTGCTGCCGCTGGCCATGCGACATGCGTTCCGGGCTACGCCGCGGGGCCCCGCCGGGCGCGGGGCCCCGGGCGGTTGCCCGGCCCTGGATCCGCCTCTGTCTACATTAAGAACAAGGAACCTCTTAGCCATGATCAGTGATTCCTTATAGGCCCTGACCCTGTGTCAGATGATTCAATGAGTTTTGTGCCGCTAGCAGCAGACCCTACCTGAACAATACCACAGGCTGTGAACTAGATTTGCAATTTTAGGGATTAGGAATAGTGATGAGCAAATCTATTCTGCAGAAGTGAAATTCAATCCGAATATTAGGAAATCTTTGACTCGCCAAGAATCCAGATTTCTTCACGCTTTGATGCATCGAATTGCATTTTTTTAATAAAATGGCCGCTGCACATGTTAGGACAATGGGCAGGGAACTCTGGGAACACGAGATCATCCACAATGCCAAGCGTGCAGCTAATCAGCAGCCAGGTGATGTCACAGTCATTAAAAAAAACCAGCAGCCATTTTAGGTACCATTGTTTTACATCTCTCTTACTGCAGGGACAGACATCAGCAGGCGATCTAGAAAGACAAAAGAAGAGGCCACCGAGCCGATCCTCATGTAGTAAATCAGGATGAGAGTGAAATATTGTAGACAGACAATTGTCTGCTCACCTTACAGGGTTGTGAAAATGTCACAACAACCCAAAGCACAATCAATATCTGATCCTGGGAAGGTAAACCAGATGAAGGGCAGCGGCTGATGGACATCACAGGGATGTATCATGTAGTAACAGTAGATGGACCAACTGACCGGATAGGTCAAGGACAGCGCTCACCCAATTATTAGAAACCTTCTTTATTGAACAACACTCAAAGGGAATGGCACAACGCATTTTTAGACCCCAGAGTATAATAATCGGAGACCCAGGGGGAGAAAAACATAAAAAAAACTCTGTTGCTCACCTATCTCCTGGCTCCTATGCTGTCGGCCTCCGCTGTAGTCCATCTTCAATGGACTACAGGCCCCGGGACGCAGGCCGGGGTCATGAGACGTCAGACGACTATGCCTAAAGCCTGCCCGGTTCATGGAGAGGTAAGTAACAGTGTTTCTTACCTCTCCCGGGCCTCCGATCATTATACTTGGGGCCCCGAGTATAATGATAGTGTTTGTGGGGCCTGCGGTGTCACTTACCGATCCCGGCCCTGCCAGGATCGGTAAGTAAATAGGGCCCGTTACCGGCTGGAGTAACTCTAGCCGGTAACGGCCTATTAAGAAAAAATAAAAAACCACAGCAGTAGCGGCTGTCACCGGGCTCCCCTAATGTCCTGGGCCCTGTGGCAGCTGCCACTGCTGCTATGGCAGTAGTTACGCCACTGCCCTGTACCCTCATGTGTCCTGATCCTGCCTCTGTCCTTTTCTGTTCCCTCAGCTAGAGAAATACTCTATACTGTGGGCCCAGAGCCACAATACAGTGAGGACGACCACCTACAGGACAGTCAGCAGTTAGTGCCCAGCCAAGACCTGGAGGAGTAATCCATTACTTCATCCGATAGGGTGGGCAAGTACCGACGTGGGAACTGGTGTTGTGAGTGGTCAGGCTCCTGCTTCAGAGACCGCTGAGGAGGGCATGAGTGACCTGCAGACAATAGTAGATTACGATGTAGCAAATCACAATTGGAAGCTGGGTGACGAAGGGTCTTCATCGTCATTGGGAGAAGAAGGTGGCAGCTTGCACAAGTGGCAACAGTGGAGTCAGCAGGGTGTGAGGTCAAGAGCCAAATGTGCCTGGGGTAGACCACCTGCATTGCAGCAGCCTATCTGCCTGGAAACAAGAAGTGCAGGGGTTCATGTAGGCAGTGGTGGAGTCAGTTAGTGCAGAGTGTTGGGGATAAATCACCTATGCGGTGGTGTGGTAGTTTTTTGTTAAGCCGCCAGGAGAGGTGAACATGGTCATATGTTCAATCTGTGGGCAGGAGGTGAAGCGTGAGCAGGGTGCCAATGTTGGCACCAGAGCCCTGCGTCAACATATGCAGTGTCACCATAAAGTTGCCTGAGAGAACTGTAGCTCCAAAGTGGTGGTCCAGCCTGCCTCAGGAACCGTTGCATCAAGGCTCCACCACCTCAGCCGAAGAAAGCTGTCTTTCCCATGATCTACTGGTCGTGATGCTCCTGCTCTTCCTCATCCGTCATTGCGTCAACAATTGATGAGAGAATCTATATCTAAGGGACAACAGTATGCGTGCACTCATCCAATGATGCAGAAGTTTAACTTGCTCCTGTCCAAGTTACTGTTGGTGCAGTCATTTCCTTTCCATTTGGTGGACTTTGCACCTGTCAGAGAACTGATGGCTTGTGCTAAGCCGATGTGGAAAGTCCCAAGCTGTCATTACTTTGCCAAGAAGGCAGTTCTAACCATGCACAACTACTGTATATAGAGCAGAAGGTGAGCCAGTCCTTGAGCCTGTCGGTGTCTTCCAAAGTGCACAGCAGCGACAACATGTTGAGCCGTAACTACGATCAAGGCCATTATATGTCAAACGGTCCACTGGGTTAATGTGTCAGAATAGCAACATGGACAGGTGACATAGGTTTTGCCTCCACATTCTCACTCTGTTGGTCCTGCAATGTCCACCTCATCCGCCACTATGTCCTCAGCCTCCATTGTAGGGACAACTTCCAGTGCTCCTCCAGCATAACAAATGTGCAGGGCACAGCGGTGTCACACTGTTCTACATATCGTTTGCCTGGATGAACAAAGTCACACTCTCAGGTACTGCTCTGTGTCCTCAATCAAGAAATTGAATCTTGGCTTTCTCCAAAACAACTTAAAATTGGAACTATGGTGACTGATAACAGGAAAAACATGGTGTCAGTGCTACGTCAAGGAGGGCTGAGTCAAATGCCTTGCATGATGCATGTATTCAATCTGGTTGTCAAACATTTCCTGAAATGTTCCACCCATGTGTAAGACATACTAAAAATTTCAAGGAAACTTTGCATGCACTTCAGCCATTCGTATACCGCCAAGCACACTCTCCTTGAGCTTCAGCGGCAGAATGGCCTCCCACAACATAGGCTGATATGCAATGTTTCTACCTGTTGGAATTCAATCCTCCATATGTTGGATCGACTATATGAACAGAGAAAAGCCATAAATAATTTCTTGATGATACAAGCAGACAGTGGTACTCTCCTGTGTAACTTTACTGTTAGCCAGAGGCAGCTGCCATTTACTCGTTCCCTTTGGGGTGGCCACTTCATTAGTCAGTCACCAGGGCTACAGGATGAACCATTTCATTCCACTGATTTACATCCTGAAAAAGATGCTTTTCAATCTGGCTGGTCAGGGGATTGCAGATTTGGCGCCAACATCTCACGGCCACATGAGCCCTGTGGGGGCTGAACTGGAGGAGGAGGAGGAGGTTGACGATGACATTGGAGTACAAGCAATGTCTAGCCAAATGAGTGGAGAAGAGCAGCAGCAGGAGCAGCTGGAAAAAGCAAGAGGGAGATTAGGAGGACGAGGCATATGACCCAGTCAAACTGTGGCAGTATGCAGTGGAGATGGATGCAGGCAGTCCCTTTGCGTCACAAACGGCCAATGCATGCACTTGCTTGTGCAGTGACAGCTGAATTGTCACCAAATGACTACTGGCTCTGCACCATGTTAGACCCTCACCACCAGGGACAAATGGGGACTGTTTTTTTTTTTTTTTTTACACCTGATTAGAGGGAGGACAAACTAAACTAATGTACAGACATGCTGTGTAGTAAGTTGGCCGCTGCTTATCTCCCTTGGAAAAGCTGTCCTGCCTGGCCAGTAATGTGGCATCAGAGCGGGTGTTTAGTGTGGTGAGGGACATAGTTACCCCAAAGAGAACTCGCCTGTCCACCCAAAATTTGGAGAGACACACCTTTGTAAAGATATGAATCAAGTGTGGATCAGCCAGGATTTCCACTCACCAATGCCTGATGCAGCAGATTAAATGATCCATGCTTCCTCATCAAACTCTGTCAATGGGTCACTGTATTGTCCCATTAAGGCTAGTGCCACCTCCACATTATATCAACTTGCCACTCTGTGGCCTACTCACACTGTTGCTACTTCCCTGCACCCTGCTACTTACTTGCACTCTGCCACTGGGTCACTGTATGGCTTAATAAGGCTGCTGCAATCTCCCCACTGTGCCACTGGATCACTGTATGACCTCACACTGCTGCTACCTACACACTCTGCCACTAGGTCTCTTTATGGCCTCTTCATGCTGCTGCTACCTGAACATTATGTCACCATGTCACTATGACATCCTCTCTACTCTGTCAGGGGGCTCTACTTGTATAAGCATTTACTAGAACAGGTTCTATAGACATCTGTGTGGAATCAGCAGATTATGATGCAAAAGAAGGGTGCTGTAAGGCTGAGTTCACACTTGTTAGTTGGTCAGTTTTGGCCCCAGAACTGGCCAAATAAGTGAGGTGTGCAGTGGTTCTAAGAGCGAAGCCTGTCATGTGCGTGCCATACTGACTCATTGTATTGTTTCACTACCACAGCAGACTCCCCACTATATACACCACTATATATACTACAGGATATACACCACTATATATACCATACTATATACACCACTATACATACTATACTATATACACCACTATACATACTATACTATATACACCACTATATATACCATACTATATACACCACTATATATACCATACTATATACACCACTATACAGTATATACTATACTATATACACCACTATATATACCATACTATATACACCACTATACATACTATACTATATACACCACTATACATACTATACTATATACACCACTATATATACCATACTATATACACCACTATATATACCATACTATATACACCACTATACAGTATATACTATACTATATACACCACTATATATACCATACTATATACACCACTATATATACTACAGGATATACACCACTATATATACCATACTATATACACCACTATATATACCATACTATATACACCACTATACATACTATACTATATACACCACTATATATACTATACTATATACACCACTATATATACCATACTATATACACCACTATATATACCATACTATATACACCACTATATATACTATACTATATACACCACTATATATACCATACTATATACACCACTATACAGGTTCTCT